>NC_091297.1:15898133-16028133 GCF_038502225.1 Cherax quadricarinatus | reverse complement strand
TAAAAGTGTTCATGCCCAACACATAGATGTTGCCACCCCTACACATCTTGAAATGATGTTCTTCAAGCTCTGTATAAACACTAGTACCTCTGTACTAGCATGTGCAATGTACAGACCTCAGTGGCAACATGCAGACCCTATCAACTTCCTAATGGAAAATATTGACTCCCTTCTGCTACAACACAACTGTCAACATATTATAATTGTTGGTGACCTCAACCAGCACCTTATACAGAGGGACTTTGATGACCTTCTTGCAGTGTTTGACATGAGAAACTTTGTTGATTTCCCTACTCATATCTCTGGCTCCTCCCTTGACCCAGTAGTGAGTGATCTGGCAGAAGGCATAGTCACTTGTCAACCCCTCGGCTACGTTGGATCGTCTGACCACAAGGCTGTTTTTACCACACTTAAGATCCCAACAGAACGAGGTGAGGAGTCCACACGCACAACCTGGCTATGGGAAAGAGGTAATTGGCCAGCCCTTTGCTCTGAGCTCGCCACCACCGACTGGAATGCTCTTCTCCAGGGGGGATGTTGACAACCAAGTGAAAGCCTTCACTGGACACATCCTTAATCTGCAACAAGAACACATTCCTCACCGGCAATATGTGACAAAGCCTACAGATCAGCCTTGGTTTGGCTGTCGTTGTAGAGAGGCTGCTACTGCTAAGTACAAAGCATGGCGAAGGTATAAGAGACATCCTACCACCTATAACAGGAACTTGCACATGCAAGCCTGTAGGCATATGGGTGATGTTCAAAAGTGGGCCATTGCTAAATGGAAGGTGGACACTAAAAGAAAGTTAGCATCAGGTAGGGTAGGCTCCAAAACCTGGTGGTCCCTGGTCAAGGACAGACAAGGTTATCTGCCTGATGAACTTATTCCACCTCTAAATCGACAGGATGGGACCACCTCTACTAGTAGTCAAGAGAAGGCGGACCTCTTTGCTGAACACTTTGCTACCAAAATGCAAGTTCCTGATCCAGCAAGGGACCCTCCTTGGCTAGCTGCAAGAACTGTGTCAAAACTGTCAGTGGTGACAATAAGGCAGGAGGAGGTGCATTTCCTTCTTAAATCACTTGACCAGGAAAAGGCTGTGGGCCCAGACAAGTTGAGCCCAAGATTGTTGAGAAGATGTGCAGACGAGCTAGCAGCACCTCTAACTCGCATCTTTCAGCACTGCCTAGTACAGTGCAAATGGCCCTCTCCATGGAAAGAGGCAAATGTAGTCCCTGTTCACAAAAAGAAGAGCAGAGCAGAAATCAGCAACTACAGACCAGTGTCACTCCTGTCAATCACTGGTAAGATCCTTGAGACAATAATCTCAAGACAAATGACAGATTTTTTTGACTACCACTCACTACTTTGTGATCGTCAATATGGCTTCAGGAAAGGTTACTCTGCTGCTGATCTGTTGTTAAACCTCTCCACTAAGTGGCACCAGTCACTGGATGAATCCAAAGTCAGCTGTGTGGTAGCACTGGACATTGCTGGCGCTTTCGACCGGGTGTGGCACCAGGGCCTCTTAGCAAAACTTCAAGCACTGGGAATTGCAGGCTCTACGCTATGTCTCCTCAGTGATTACCTTCATGGTAGATCTCTAAGTGTAGTCCTCAATGGAACGGTATCAGCAAGGCATCCTATTGGGGCAAGCGTTCCACAAGGAAGTGTGCTGGGTCCACTGTTATGGAATGTCTACTTCAACGACCTTCTTCATCTCATCCCAGAATCACATGCATATGCAGACGACTGTACACTGACATTCACTTATCCAAGAGAAGAAATGCCAGCTGCGCTAAGCTACATCAATCACCAGCTGAGAGCTATATCAGCTTGGGGAAATAGATGGCAAGTAACATTTGCACCTGAGAAAACGCAAATGATGATCATCTCTAGGCACCATGATGGTAATGCTGGTGCAGTAATAAGGATGAATGGGACGATGTTGGCACCTGGAGAAGAAGTTGATATCCTTGGGGTGAAATTTGACTCCAAACTAACCATGAAGAACCATGTTGTAAATCTTGCAAACAAGGCAGCCAGGAAGCTTACAGCACTTCGCCGTATCTCGCATCTGCTTGACAGTAGGGGTTGCAAGATCCTGTACGAGGCACAAGTACGCTCACACCTTGAGTATGCTCCACTTTCTTGGTTTGCCTGCCCCCCCCTCTCATCTGCGACTGCTTGACAGAGTACAGAACAGAGCAAGACGTCTCATCTCTCGCCTGGACCCATCCTGGATAGATCTGTCATTTCAGCAGAGCCTTCAACATAGGAGGGATGTGGGTGGCCTTACTGTTATGTACAAGGCCAATATTGTCAAAATACCACACTTGGATCCACTTCGAGGACAGCGTGAAACAAGCTTTTATGCCACAAGACGGGCAGAAAGCAGCAACTTCACTCTGGCTGTACCCTTCTCCAGAACATCACTCCATCTGAGATCATACATACCCAGGATGACTCGAGTATGGAACACATTCGTACAGCATAATGATGTCAACGAGATAACGTCAGTTGATCAAATGAAAATGCTGGCCCACAGATGGCTCCAACTTCATCCTGTTCCCTACTTGTATGTCTCATAACAATAAAAATGCTATCAAATGAGCTGATGTAGGTAACAGCTCTTAGCTTGCCAATAAAGTTAGGAATCCTTAACCTGTAAATAGCTATCAATAAAGCTAGGGATCCTTAACCTTGTCAAATCCTGTGTATAAAAAAAAAAAAAAAAAAAAAAAAACAAGAACAAAAAAAAAAAAAAAAAAAAAAAAGAGAGAGAGAGAGTGAGTGAGTCTAGAGAGAAGGTATAGTCACTTGTCAACCCCTCGGCTACGTTGGATCATCTGACCACAAGGCTGTTTTTACGACACTTAAGATCCCAACAGAACGAGGTGAGGAGTCCACACACACAACCTGGCTATGGGAAAGAGGTAACTGGCCAGCCCTTTGCTCTGAGCTTGCCACCACCGATTGGAATGCTCTTCTCCAAGGGGATGTTGACAACCAAGTGAAAACCTTCACTGGACACATCCTTAATCTACAACACGAACACATTCCTCACCGGCAATATGTGACGAAGCCTACAGATCAGCCTTGGTTCGGCTTTCATTGTAGAGAGGCTGCTACTGCTAAGTACAAAGCATGGCGAAGGTATAAGAGACATCCTACCACATATAACAGGAACTTGCACAGGCAAGCCTGTAGGCACATGGGTGATGTTCAAAAGTGGGCCATTGCTAAATGGAAGGTGGACACAAAAAGAAAGCTAGCATCAGGTAGAGTAGGCTCCAAAACCTGGTGGTCCCTGGTCAAGGACAGACAAGGTTATCTGCCTGATGAACTCGTTCCACCTCTAAATCGACACGATGGGACCACCTCTACTAGTAGTCAAGAGATGGCAGACCTCTTTGCTGAACACTTTGCTACCAAAATGCAAGTTCCTGATCCAGCAAGGGATCCTCCTTGGTTAGCTGCAAGAACTGTGTCAAAACTGTCAGTGGTGACAATAAGGCAGGAGGAGGTGCATTTCCTTCTTAAATCGCTTGACCAAGAAAAGGCTGTGGGCCAAGACAAGTTGAGCCCAAGATTGCTGAGATGTGCAGACCAGCTAGCAGCACCTCTAACTCGCATCTTTCAGCACTGCCTAGTACAGTGTAAATGGCCCTCTCTGTGGAAAGAGGCAAATGTAGTCCCTGTTCACAAAAAGAAGAGCAGAGCAGAAATCAGCAACTACAGACCAGTGTCACTCCTGTCAATCACTGGTAAGATCCTTGAGACAATAATCTCAAGACAAATGACAGAATTTTTTGACTACCACTCACTACTTTGTGATCATCAATATGGCTTCAGGAAAGGTTACTCTGCTGCTGATCTGTTGTTAAACCTCTCTACTAAGTGGCACCAGTCACTGCATGAATCCAAAGTCAGCTGTGTGGTAGCACTGGATATTGCTGGTGCTTTCAACCGGGTGTGGCACCAGGGCCTCTTAGCAAAACTTCAAGCACTGGGAATTGCAGGCTCTACGCTGCCTCCCCTCAGTGATTACCTTCATGGTAGATCTCTAAGTGTAGTTCTCAATGGAACGGAATCAGCAAGACATCCTATTGGGACAAGTGTTCCACAAGGAAGTGTGCTGGGACCATTGTTATGGAATGTCTACTTCAACGACCTTCTTCATCTCATCCCAGAATCACATGCATATGCAGATGACTGTACACTGACATTCATTTATCCAAGAGAAGAAATGCCAGCTGCTCTAAGCTACATCAATCACCAGCTAAGAGCTATATCAGCTTGGGGAAATAGATGGCAAGTAACTTTAGCACCCGAGAAAACGCAAATGATGATTGTCTCTAGGCACCATGATGGTATGCTGGTGCAGTAATAAGGATGAATGGGAAGGTGTTGGCACCTGGAGAAGAAGTTGATATCCCTGGGGTGAAATTTGACTCCAAACTAACCATGAACAACCATGTTGTAGATCTAGCAAACAAGGCAGTCAGGAAGCTTACAGCACTTCGCCATATCTCGCATCTGCTTGACAGTAGGGGTTGCAAGATTCTGTACAAGGCACAAGTATGCTCACACCTTGAGTATGTTCCACTTTCTTGGTTTGCCTGCCCCCCCTCTTATCTGCAACTGCTTGACAGAGTGGAGAACAGAGCAAGACGTCTCATCTCTCGCCTGGACCCATCCTGGATAGATCTGTCATTTCAGCAGAGCCTTCAACACAGGAGGGATGTGGGTGGCCTTACTGTTATGTACAAGGCCAATATTGTCAAAGTACCACACTTGGATCCACTTCGAGAACAGCGTGAAACAAGCTTTTATGCCACAAGATGGGCAGAAAGTAGCAACTTCACTCTGGCTGTACCCTTCTCCAGAACATCATTCCATCTGAGATCATATATACCCAGGATGACTCGAGTATGGAACACATTCGTACAGCATAATGATGTCAACGAGATAACATCAGTTGATCAAATGAAAATGCTGGCCCACAGATGGCTCCAACTTCATCCTGTTCCCTACTTGTATGTCTCATAACAATAAAAATGCCTTCAAATGAGCTGATGTAGGTAACAGCTCTTAGCTTGTCAATAAAGTTAGGAATTCTTAACCTGTAAATAGCTTGTCAATAAAACTAGGGATCCTTAACCTTGTCAAACCCTGCGTAAAAAAAAAAAAAAAAAAAAAAAAAAGAGATAGAGAGAGATAGAGAGATAGAGGTAGATAGATAGATAGATAGATAGATAGATAGATAGATAGATAGATAGATAGATAGATAGATAGATAGATAGATAGATAGATAGATAGAGAGAGAGAGAGAGAGAGAGAGAGAAAATTGGTGAACACACTCACACGTCACCCACTCAGCTACTCCTATCTCAGCCCAGCAGGTGGTATTGTGATTTATACAAGACCACAGACCTACATCCCTGCAGCTGCCTCAGACCCCTACCACTCTCAAAGGCAGGCACCTTACATGCCTTACACACCCACCATCTCAAGCTGACCACATCGTGAGGAGCCAGTCTATCAGCATCCAGTCGGCCAACATCAGAGGTTTCATTACTAATGTTGGAGAGCTCACACACAGTTTTGTGAATACTCGACATCCCGACGTGATAGCTGTTGTTGAAGCATTTTTGGACGACAGGACAACAGAAAATTTTGCAAGAACTGCTGGCTACACCTCATGGATGAGAAGAGACAGGCATGGGCAAGGAGGAGGTGTTGCTGTGTGCTCTACCACTCTCCTGTGTGTGCATACTTGCATGAGTATATGCATGCATGTGTGCACACATATCCAAATTCTTCTCATTACTACTGTTCTACAACATGTACACAAATTTTCAGGTACTGTTCATGTTGCTATAACTGTTGCAGTCTGTGAGAGTCCCTGAAACACAGCTCCATACACAATGGTGTTTTACTCTCTTCAAACAATGCACATGTCCTTGCACTTTGCTAGGCATAGAGATGTAACATCTCTTCCGAGCTCATTTCATCCTGGGTGAAGCAGGAAGTGTCATTAGGAAATGATCACCAACCTTCAAACAAAAAGGTATTTGGTGATCAGTACAGTGGCACATGTTTTGTGCAGGAGCTGTGATCTGATACAGTATTACTGTAATATATGTCTGATGAAAGAAAAACAGAAGTGGGCAGCATCTGGTGGTTTATTGCTGGTCCTGAGCTGGTACATATTGTAAACAAAATTGTAATGTCCACAAGATTAAAGAAAACTTTCATATACCACTTATAACTCTTGTGGACATAATCAATAAACCCAATTTGCATGTCACATTTGTCCACTAAATACATACTGGCTGTGTAAACCATGACAGCAGCTGGTCTTACAGTGGGTTAATGGAGTATCTCTATTCAACTTTCTTGTCTCTTATTTCATGCTGGTGGATCAATGCTAACAATGTAACATCACGTTTGTCACACCACTGAAATGGCATGAAACACCTGCATCACACTAGTATTAATTACTGCACTGGAACTAAGAAACATAAGAAAGGAGGAACACTGCAGCAGGCCTGTTGGCCCATACTACGCAGGTCCTTTACAATTCAACCCACTAACAAAGCATTTGCCCAACCCAATTTTCAATGCTACCCAAGAAATAAGCTCTGTTAACTCTATCCACTCATATGCAAGTCCCACTCAAATCCAACCCCTCTCACTCATGTATTTATCCAACCTAAATTTGAAACAACTAGGTAGACTGTTCCACTCATCAACTACCCAATTTCCAAACCAATACAGTGGACCCCCGGTTAACGATATTTTTTCATTCCAGAAGTATGTTCAGGTGCCAGTACTGACCGAATTTGTTCCCATAAGGAATATTGTGAAGTAGATTAGTCCATTTCAGACCCCCAAACATACACGTACAAACACACTTACATAAATACACTTACATAATTGGTCGCATTGGGAGGTGATCGTTAAGCGGGGGTCCACTGTACTTCCTTATATCCTTTCTAAATCTAAACTTGTCTAATTTGAATTCATTACTGTGGATTCTCTCTTGGAGAGATATCCTCAAGTCCTTTTCTATATCATCTTTATTAATACCCATCTTCCACTCACACACTTCAATCATGTCTCCCCTCATTCTTCATCTAACAAGAGAATGTAATTTAAGGGTCTTCAATCTTTCTTCACAAGGAAGATTTCTAATGCTGGCCATATGTTTACGCGTACTATGCACTGTACCACATGTCTCTCATGATCACACAGGAAATCACTGAGTAAAGGGCAAGTGTATTACCTCATATTAATAACAGAATAAACAAACTTAAAAATGTATGTTTGTATCATAAATTGTACTACCTCACATTAATAATAGAGTAAAATATTGAACATTGTATTCTACTACTCTTTGCCTGTCTAGACTTAAGTAGTCTATAAGTATTAGGTTAAGTCTGCCTGAAATGCCTCGACATGATAGTGGCTTTCTTTGCATCAATCAAATTATGAAATGTAAACACACAATGTAATCTTAGCAAAGAAATAAAATTCGATTTTATTTTTTTTTTATACTAGTTAACAGTATATAATGTATGGTCCTTACCAAGATATGGTGCTACCATTTTTCTCAACACATCACCTTGGAGATTAGAAGCAAGTGCAGGGTTACTTAAAGTATTATCCAGAGGGATTGTTGAAGTGGTTTGGACATTTAAAGAAGATGGAACAAAATAAGCTCACTTGGAGGGTGTATAAATCTGTAGTAGGAAGGTAGGGTAGGGGTTGTCCTAGGAAAGGTTGGAGGGATGGGGGTAAAGGAGGTTTTGTGTGCGAGGGGGGTCTGGACCTCCAGCTAGCATGCATGAGCCTGTTAGATAGGAGTAGAGGCAATTTTTTTTTTTTTTTTTTTTTTTGGGGGGGGGGGGGGCTTAACATGCTATTGGAGTGTGAGCAAGGTAACATTTATAAAGGGATTCAGGGAAACGAGTTAGCCAGACTTTAGTCCTGGAGGTGGGAAGTACAGTGCCTGCACTCTGAAGGAAGGGTGGAAATATGTTGCAGTTTTTAAACTTAGTATCGGCACACCTCTGGCAAGACAGTGATGGTATGAGTAATGACGAAAGTGTTTCTTCTTTTTCAGGTAACCCTTCCTTGGTGGGAAACGGCCGATGTGTTAAAAAAAAATCACCTGAAAATGCTATGTATATAAGATCCAATACCCAGATAGCTTCATGATCACAACATAAGCAGCTTGATACCAAAGCATTTCCTCTTGCTTGGTATATACTGCTTGAACAACTATCTACCTATGAACAGGATCAAAGATTCATTGATGACAAGGTTTCTGAAGGGATAAAAAATTACTTACTGAACTCTGTTTAAAAACATCCCTGATTTTACATAACATGTCACTTCTGTTTGGCCTAGTCTTTTCTGAGACGTGTAGCATACATAGCAGCAGGATGAATCTGTTAATGGGAATGAGATCACTGAATATTGGAGTACATATAACATGGTCAGTTGACCAGAATGATTCAATATTGTGCTAATACACATGTAGCATAACCATTATCTCAGCCACAGCCGTGTTTTTCCACTGGTGTAACTGTGATTGTGCTGAAACCAACGTGTCTATCATTGTATATTGGAAGTATCTGTTGGTTACCCTCATCATCTGCACCAGGAGTTCATCGAAATATAGTGTGAAGAATTCAGGCTTGGTGGTGGTGTTCCTAAGGGTACAGATGGGCTGCATTCCATTGTGTCACCAAACTGATAGGGACTGGGCACAAAATATGCATCCTCCTGCCAATCCCAGATGCAGTCTGCTGGTGGTTGGATATTTGTAGCTTGTTGTGGTGGTTGTGTGTAGGTGGTAGATGTGGCCTGGGTACCTTAGGGTGTGATATGTAGGGTATGGCTCCCAGCTCAGGCTGGCATTGTGTTGACTGCCTCCTTCTCCCATCAGCCATTGCCACATATGGTGCCTGAATTGCCCGAGGCCCACTATCAATGCCATTGGATGCAGCAGCATCCACACTATTACTTTCTCTAACCAGTGTTAGGTCCAGAGATGTACTATATCCCTTCAGGATAGCAATGGGAACACTACCAAATCACATGTGGTACTGTAACCATTGACACTTCACAGCTGAAAAATTTTGATCACATTCACTGGACTGGTCATGGATTGCTAAGAAATCCAAGTCCACATCACTATCATTATTACTACACACATCATCTGTGCCCAAGCCATGGGAGAATACGAGTTTTTGCTTTTGGTGTAGTGGATGTATGCCAGACAAACCAACCCTAGACCTGGATGGCTATGGGTCGTCAGGGTTTTCATCATTACTTCTGGCATCCTAAGTGTCACTTTCAGTAACTAACTATTTAAAGTCAAAGAATTCATCCTAAGTTTCATAATCTTCATTGTTGGAGCTGTCACTAGGAAGTAATACACAATGAATTTGCCTGGAAGCAAAGCCTTTGCATTCATGTAGCATGGTGAACAATGGTATACAATGCACTGCAGAGGCCCCAATATTGTGTATACTGTGCACACTGACCACAAAGATAAACTCTCTCATGGCTAGGCTTTCCAGGTCTCTCCCGCCAAACTTGAAGTCGCTAGAATTTATTCATAGATCTACCTAAGCCATGATGGCATCAATAATGCAGATCTACGTGGGAAACAGAGCTAGAAAGCTGGCTACAGTACTCCTTCATATGGTTTCATGTAATAACAGTATTGTGTCTTGTGAGAATAAAGCTGGCTGGTGTTTGATGATTTTACTTGGTGTAGTCACACTACATACATCAGGTAACATCACCTGCCCATCTCTACATCTCACCTCACACCTCCACTACATACAATATGTTATGCTTGCATGTTTCTGTGAAAGTGATAAACTTCAGGTGGATGAAAAACTTTCTCAGTATAATGTCAAAAACTGCATGTGTCCCATTTACATACTTATCAGTACATTCTACCATTGATATAAATACAAACCATGATCTATCTATTTCTGACAGGGATAGGCTAATCCACAGATATATCCCTATAGGGTTAACCCTTTTACCTGTTATAATGATATGCTTTTTCTTTATTAAACTAATATTGACTCAACTCACATCGTTTACACTGTCGCTCCACCTCTGCCTTCAGTTTCTGGTACTTTTCTGTTCTGTACACCAGAAGCCATGTGAGCCCTGAAATACACACAAACATTAAAACATTTTACCTTTTTATTTACAAGAAATAATAATAATAATAATAATAATAATAATAATAATAATAATAATAATAATAATAATAATAATAATAATAATAATAATAATAAACAGCATTAATAAAAAAATTTAAAGCACACACATATATACAGTAGGGCCCCACTTAAATGGCAGGTTAGGTTCCAGGCTACTGCCGGAAAGCAGAACGCCATTTTTTCCACTTATAAATGCATATAAACACCAGATAACAAGTTTACACTAACATATATTAAGTTAGCTATAAAACTAGGCATTAAAAACAATAAAAAGTAAAACACACACACAGTACACCCATTACTTACCTTAAAATATTTGTAGTCTTAATGTAGGGTGAGAGGTGAGTCGTATTTATTTGTAGGAAGTCAGGTGTGGGAGGTATGGTAGCTAGCCAGCCAGGTCAGACACACACAATATACAACGACATTTAAAGCGCCCCAGAGTGATAAAATACACATGCAGCACATTCATTAATTACCTTAAATATTTGTAGTCTTAATGTAGGGCGAGAGGTGAGTAAACGAGATAAAATGAATAAATGAGAGAGAATGAGGACATGAGAGAGGAGAGATGTGGAGTATGTAAACAAACAATGTGTATGGTTTTGTCATACCATAATACAAACACTTACATTGTGTACAAGTTGTCTCCACGTTGATACAGTAGAATAAATAAAGAGGAACACTCCCATTCTCATGTAACACCATTTTTAGAAGAAATGACGCTCTGAGTGAAGGCATATGAAGGGAACAATTTTCTACAGTTACCTCCAGTAATACTATAGTGTACACATTTTCTCTGATGTTGGACTATAGAAAACGTAATTCTTGCCATCATTCCTACAAGTCACCTGGCTAATACAACTTATATTTATGTTAATTTATTCTATTGTGAGAAAAAATAAGACAAATTTCTGGAGAGTATTTATCATGTTTAGATATTACGTAGCGTGTTTGTTATATAATTCTGAAAAAAGTATCATAGATGGATTAATAGAAATGTCTATATTAACATAATATACAACATTTAATATGCCCAAGAGATTATTATTATTAACCCCTTGACTGTCGCAACCCCAAATCCTGAGGTGTCTCCTGGTGTCGCAAAATTCCCCCCACCAAAAAAAATTATTTTTTCTTGTGAAATGATAGAGAATCTTTTCCCGATTGTAATGACACCAAAAGAACAAAATTTGATGGAAAACTGACAGAATTATGCTCTCGCGAAGTTAGCGACCTCAGCAATATTTACGAATCGGCGATTTCGCCCACTTTGAGCCCTATTTTCGCCTAATTCCAATGTTCCAGTCGACCAAACTCATAGCTATTTCTTTAGAACTCCATTTGTTCTATCGATTGAGTACAAGAAACTGCCCATTTACTGATTTCAACTACCCAATAACATGGTCAGAAATTTGCAATTTGGCCAATTTCAAGAAAATTAAAAAATATGACAATTTCAAAATAGGGTTCAGAATGAACAATGCAGACATTCCTGGCTCTAAAATAACATTTTCTTTGTTCATCAGTCACATCTCCAAGCCCCTCTGATATTACTCTTGCTTTCTATTTTGAATTTTTATTCAAACAAAAAATTGAAGATTTACTGTTATGCAGACTACTGCAATATTGTAATAATTGTATAAATAATGTCAACCCATTCATGACTGCGTATTAGAATGGCTACTTGGACATTTAATGGAAAATGACATCATTTGTTTACTTTTGAACATCGGCAAAAATCAAACATTTCCCCTACTTTAACCCACTGACTGTTTTGGTCATACGTATATATATACGTCTTACGGGCCACCATGTTTGATGTATATACACATACACTCAAAAATTCTAGCAGCTTCAAATCAAGCAGGAGAAAGCTAGTAGGCCCACATGTGAGAGAATGGGTCTGTGTGCTCAGTGTGCATCATATAAAAAAAGGACTGCAGCATGCAGTGCATAATGAGAAAAAAACTATGACTGTTTTTTTGGATTAAAACGCCGATTTTGTGGTGTACTTTCATATAGTATTTATGGTTGCATTCTCGTTTTCTTGGTCTCATTTGATAGAATGGAAAACATATAATAGAAATAGAGGCGATTTTGATTGGTTTTACTATGAAAAGAACCTTGAAATGGAGCTCAAATTAGGGGAAATATATGATTTTTGCCGATGTTCAAAAGTAAACAAACAATGTCATTGTCCAATAAATGTCCAACTAGCCATTCTAATATGCAGTCATGAATGGGTTGACATTATTTATACAATTATTACAATATTGCAGTAGTCTGCATAACAGTAAATCTTCTATTTTTTGTTTGAATAAAAACTCAAAAGAGAAAGCAAGAGTAATATCAGAGGGGCCTGGAGACATGACTGATGAACAAAGAAAATGTTATTTTAGAGCCAGGAATGTCTGCATTGTTAATTCTGGACCCTATTTTGAAATTTGCATATTTTTTAATTTGCATGAAATTGGCCAAATTGCAAATTTCTGACCATGTTATTGGGTAGTTGAAATTGGTAAATGGGCAGTTTTTTGTACTCACTCGATAGAGCAAATGGAGTTCTAAAGAAATAGCTATGAGTTTGGTCAACTAGAACAATGGAATTAGACGAAAATAGGGCTCAAAGTCGGCTAAATCACCGATTCGTAAATATCACCGAGGTCGCTAACTTTGTGAGAGCATAATTCCGTAAGTTTTCCATCAAATTTCGTTCTTTTGGTATCATTACCATCGGGAAAAGATTCTCTATCATTTCACAAGAAAAAAATTTTTTTTTTTTTTTTTTTCTTTTTCAAAAATTTTTCAACACCAGAAGACACCTCAGGATTTTGGGTTTCAACAGTCAAGGGGTTAATATACAAAACATCCACACTTATTATTGTGCCTACTACACGGACAGAACATTATACTCAAATATTAACCCTCCTCTCAAACTCCTCTTTGATAACTACAACAGAACACATAGGCATAATACAAAGCACAAATCACTCTTCGATATCCCTAGTGTCCATCTCTCCCTATGCAAAAATGCCATGCACATAAAGGGCCCAAAGATCTGGAATTCATTGCCAGAGCACACTAAAAGGCCCCTGCCTGCAAATCAATTTAAGGCCCTACTTAGAAATCACCTCATCACCCAAAATTGGCCAAACACTTTATTTAATACCTACCAGTTACTCAAAAAAAAACAAAAAAAAAAAAAAAAAAAATTTAACCCTTTCAGGGTCCCCAGGCCCTCTCCAAGACTTGTTCTCAGGGTCCCCAAATTAAAAAAAAAAATTCTTATGAAAAGATAATCTTTTCCCAATCATAATGACACCAAAAGTATGAAATTTGATGGAAATCTTACGGAATTATGCTCTTGCAAAGTTAGCGATCTCGACCATATTTACACAACAGCGATTTTGCCCACTTTGAGCCCTATTTTCGGCCAATTCCAGTGTACTACTCGACAAAAATCATAACTATTTCGCTAGAACTCCATTTTTTCTATCGAATGAGTACAAGAAACCACCCATTTACCGATTTCAACTATCCAATACAGTGGTCAGAATTTAGCAATTTTGCCAATTTTACACAAATTTCAAAAGATTCCAATTTCCAAATAGGGTCCAGAATAAACAAGAAAGACATTCCTGGCACTAAAATAACAAGTTCTCGGTTCGTTAGTCACATCCCCAGGCCCCTCTTATATTTCTTTGGCTTTTCACTTTGAATTTTTATTCTTACAAAAACTAGACGATTTACTGTTATGCAGACTACTGCATTAGTGTAGAAATGGTATAAATAATATCAGCGCACTTGTGAAAGAATATTAGACTCACCAGTTGATGTGTATTGGACACGTGGCATGATTTGTTTACTTTTGAACTTTGGTAAAAATCGAGCATTTCTGCTACTTTGAGCTCAATTTCAAGGTACTTTTCATTGTAAAACCAGTCAAAATCATCTCAATTTCTGTAATATGTCTTCCATTCTATAAAATGAGACCAAGAAAACTAGAATACAACAATAAATACCATACGAAAATACAGTGCAAAGTCGCTGTTTTATTCCAAAAACACAGTCAAATTTTTTTTTTCTCATTATGCACTGTGTGCTGCAGGATTTTTTTTATACTGCGCACACTGACCACATAGATCCATTCTTTCATATGTAGGCCTACCAGCTTTCTCCCACTAGATTTGAGGGTGCTAGAATTTAGGCGTACTAGTACGTCAAAAATCCTGGGGTGTAAGCCGTACTAGTACGGCAGAAACCCTGAAAGGGTTAAGACTGCTCAACTATTTTATCATTTACTTCAAAATTAAAACTGTTTCAATTTCATTATTGTATATAGTGTTTGATGATTGCTCAATTTCATTAAATTGTGCTAAATTGTAATACTGTATTTTTTTATAAACTGTAAATATTCTCTATTGAACTTACTAAAACCAGAGTGTGAACTAGTTGAATATAATAATTTTCTTGTATTCATTGTAACTCACCTAATGACCATATGTAAAACTAATGCACTGTTATTGCCTTATTTATCTTAACCCCTTGACTGTCGCAACTCCAAATCCTGAGGTGTCTCCTGGTGTCGCAAAAACACCCCTTCCCCCAACCCCCAAAAAAGAAATTCTTATGAAATGATAGAGAATCTTCTCCCGATTGTAATGACACCAAAAGAACAAAATTTGATGGAAAACTGACGGAATTACGCTCTCGCAAAGTTAGCGACCCCAGCGATACTTACGAATTGGCGATTTTGCCCACTTTGAGCCCTATTTTCAGCTAATTCCATTGTTACACTTGACCAAACTCATAGTTATTTCTTTAGAACTCCATTTTTTCTATCAATTGAGTACAAGAAACTGCCCATTTATCGATTTCAACTACCCAGTAACATGGTCAGAAATTTGCAATTTGGCCAATTTCATGAAAATTAAAAAAATAACAATTTCAAAATAGGGTTCAGAATGAACAATACAGGCATTCCTGGCTCTAAAATAACATTATCTTTGTTCATCAGCCACGTCTCCAGGCTCCTCTTATATTACTCATGCTTTCTGTTATGAATTTTTATTCAAACAAAAAATAGAAGAATTACTGTTGTGCAGACTATTGCAATATTGTAATAACTGTATAAATAATGTCAACCCATTCATGACTGCATATTAGAATGGCTACTTGGACAGTTATTGGAAAATGACATCATTTGTTTACTTTTGAACATTGGCAAAAATCAAACATTTCCCCTACTTTGAGCTCCATTTCAAGGTTCTTTTCATAGTAAAACCAATCAAAATCACCTCTATTTCTAGAATATGTTTTTCATTCTATCAAATGAGACCAAGAAAACGAGAATGCAACCATAAATACTATACGAAAATAGACCACAGAGTCAGCATTTTAATTAAAAAAAAAACAATCAGTTTTTTTTCCTCTCATTATGCACTGCATGCTGCAGGATTTTTTTATATGGTGCACACTGACCACACAGACCCATTCTCTCACATGTGGGCCTACCAGCCTTCTCCTGCTTGATTTGAAGCCACCAGAATTTCTGAGCATATATACGTCAAAAACGGTGGCTCGTAAGACGTATATATACAGCCAAAACAGTCAAAAGGGTTAAGTTCGTCTTAAGTATGCCCAAAATGCTCTGCATCTGAAGGGGCTTTTGGCATGTTCACCAAATTGTTACACTCCTTTGTACAAATATGTATCATGCTAAAATAAATTTGTTTTTGTTAAGGATTTAATATGGCGAGGAAGTGTGAGAAAGGTAACACTTATTAACTTATTAACAATAACCAAATTCTGTAAACTCAGCATTGTAATCCTTATAGAGGATAAACTTTTGATTTTGAATTTGAATTTGAATTTCAGGGTTTCCGACGTACTAGTACGGCTTATGCACCAGGGTTATTGACGTACTAATACGCTTAATAACCCTTTATCTGGCAGAGGCAGTTTTGACTGCCTTTAAACACATGCACCTTTACGCGTGTCATCCTACTCGTGCTGCACATCTTTAATTCTTTAATTCTGACCAATCACAAGCCTTCCCTGAGTCGCTTCAGCTAAGTGGTGATGGCGTTTGCCGCCTTCCCATTGGTTGAGAGAACAAAATGTAAACACTTGTGGCTTGGCGTCGCCCAGAGTGGGTTTTTTCCATCTAGTGTCACTATACTCTTGGATTTTACCCTCTACAATGTTGGTAAGTACTGATTGTTGTGCTAAGTGTGTACATGAATAGTTTAGGCATATTTTGATATATACATAAAGTCCGTGTGAAGCATACTGCGAGTGTAGCATGCAGTTGAAAAAAGTGCAACAAAAGAAGGGCAGTCAGAACTGCCTCTGCCCGAGTAGGGACATAGTCCACTTTCAGTAAAATAAATATTTATAAAAAAATTTCTACTGCATATATGAATTCGGTAGGTGTCTGGATGTATACAGAACGTTTTTATTGTCCTCCAGCACCAGGTCAAAATATGTCTGCATTTTGGACGACTGACTCAGAACCAGAGGTAGATGACCCTGAATTGCTTGATAGTGGTGATGAATACTTGCCACCAGACGCAGAGGTGTCGAGTGAAGATGAGGAGGAAGAAAGGCCAGCCAAAAAGCAGAAATTAGTCAAGAAAAAAAGAGGCATTACGATTGAGGAGTACCCTGATGAGGAACATATTTATGACGATCTTGCTCTTCAAGGTGAACCTAAGTGGTCCCAGGTTGACCTCCAAAATAACCCTTTGCCGGCATATGAACATGAAAAGCCTCTTCAAATTAGGTCTCCATATCAGTATTTTTGTGATTTCTTTACTCCAGACATGGTAGATAACATAGCATTTCAAACAAATTTGTATGCCAAGCAAAAAAACATAAATAAAAATTTTGCAACAGATTCTGAAGAGATCATGAGGTTCATAGGTACAGTATTTTGTTGTTCATGGGTATTATTCAATCACCATCAGTAGAAGACTATTGGGCAGGTTCATTTAGGATCCCCCAGGTTGCAGAAGTCATGGGGTCTAAGAGGTTTAGGTTACTTAGACGTACTATCCATTTCAGTGACAACACACAAAAGCATAATGACAGATTCCACAAAGTAAGGCCACTTTACACTGCACTAACTAATGCTTGCTTGAAAGTTCCAGCTACGCCCAAGCAATCTATTGATGAAGTCATGGTTGGTTTCAAGGGTAAAACTGCTGGAAATCTAAGGCAGTACATCAAAACGAAACCAGACAAGTGGGGTTTCAAACTTTTTTGTCATGCAAGTGAAGATGGAATCATACATGATATACTCATGTATCAAGGCACACCAACTTTTGACAGCCATCCCATAAAGCTTCAACAGGAAGAAGCTAAACTACCAATAAGTACAAAGATTGTTCTGGTACTTGCAACAACTCTGAACAAGACCAACACATCAGCAATCTATGCTGACAATTTCTTTTCAAGTCTACCTTCGGTCAAGGTACTAAGAGATAAGTATAACTGCAGATACACTGGAACAGTACGTGAAAATAGATGTGGTAAGCCAGATCTGATGCCTGTCAAACAAATGGAAAAGAACATTGTGGACAGGGGCAATTTTAGCTTCAAAACCAATGATGGTGTCCTTGTTGTAAGATGGAAGGACAACAAAGTTGTGACTTTAGTGACAAGTGATGTAGGGATCAAACCTGTGAGTCTTGTTGAAAGATATAACAAGGCTACAAAGTTCAAAAACGAGTTACAGTGCCCTACAGTCATCAAGAACTATAATGCAAACATGGGAGGTATTGACAAAAGTAACATGTTGGTGCATCTGTACAAAACACCAATGAAATGTAAACGTTGGTACATGCGGCTGTTTGCCTATGTTCTTGATCTTGCTGTTGTGAATGCATGGCTTGTTTACTGCCGTGATTGTCGATCACTAAATGCCAAGTGCATGCCATTGAAGCTTTTCAGGAATGAAATCTCTGTCAGCGCAAGGTCTAAAGGCCAAAAGTATAGACGCAGCACCATAAGAACATCTACAAGACCTTCAAGTAATTCACCATGTACTTCCAATGGTGTCAGCATGGTGACAGCTCTGCATGGCCAACGTGCAGAAAGGCCTGATGACAGTGTGAGGCTTGACAAAGCTCTAAACCACTGGCCAGTGTTAGGGAAGTCGCTTAGTTGCAAGTATTGTAGCAACTCGAAAAAATTTGTCACAACCGCATTCTACTGTTCTGTATGCAAAGTAAATCTTTGCATAAAGAAGGCTAAAAATTGCTTCATAGACTTCCATTCTAGCAATTAGTAATATACAATGATTGCTCTTCCTCATGAATCTCAGGAATATGGGACTTGAAAGTTTTATCCCTTTGCAATGTGTCCTTGTTGCTATTTCTTTCATTTTTATATTTTTCTAATACTTACAAAATGTTTTGATACAAGTTCCATTGATGTTTTTGATATTGTATGTTTGTATAATAAATTTTAAAAATAGTTACTGGGTGTTTTATTAACAATTGCAAGTTTGCAACATTCAAATTTATACTCCCCTTGTCGGGCAAGGGCGAGTTTAACTGCCTTTCGCAGATTAGCAATTGCTCGGAAACTAACCATCAGAATTCCATTTATATGGCCTCATTCATCTTATATTGAGTTACTCTATCCACTCTAAAGGAGTTAAGTGTGAAATTCCATTATATCAGACATTGCCCGATAAAGGGTTAAATTCTAGCCCCTTCAAATCTAGCAAGAGAAAGTTGGTAGGCCTACATATGAAAGAATGGGTTTATGTGGTCAGTGTGCACAGTATAAAAAGAATCCTGCAGCACATAGTGCATAATGAGAAAAAAAACTTTGACCGTGTTTTTGGTTTAAAACAGCGTCTTTGCAGTGTATTTTCGTATGGTATTTATGGTTGTATTCTAGTTTTCCTGGTCTCATTTTATAGAATGGAAGACATATTACAGAAATTGAAATGATTTTGATTGGTTTCACAATGAAAAGTACCTTGAAATTGAGCTCAAAGTAGCAGAAATGTTCGATTTTTGCCAAAGTTCAAAAGTAAACAAATCATGCCATGCGTCCAATACACGTCAACTGATGAGTCTAATATTTTTTCACAAGTGCGCTGATATTATTTATACCATTTCTACAATAATGCAGTAAGTCTGCATAACAGTAAATCTTATTTTTTTTTTTTTTGTGAGAATAAAAATTCCAAGTGGAAAACAAAAGAAATGTTAGAGGGGCCTGGGGACGTGACTAATGAACAGAGGAAATGCTATTTTAGTGCCAGGAATGTCTGTCTTGTTTATCCTGAACCTTATTTGGGAATTAACATCTTCTGAAATTTGTGTGAAATTGGCAAAATTGCTAATTTCTGACCACTTTATTGGATAGTTGAAATCGGTAAATGGGTGGTTTCTTGTACTCATTCAATATAAAAAAAAATGGAGTTCTAGCGAAATAGTTATGACTTTTGTCGACTAGTACTGGAATTGGCTGAAAATAGGGCTCAAAGTCAGCAAAATCGCCGATGCGTAAACATCGTCGAGACCAATAACTTCACGAGAGCATAATTCCCTAAGTTTTCCATCAAATTTCATACTTTTGGTGTCATTATGATCGAGAAACGATTCTCTATCTTTTCTTAAGAAAAAATAATTTTTTTTTTTTCCAAAAAATTTTCAACCCTGAGAACAAGTTTAGGAGAGGGCCTCTCAACCCTGAAAGGGTTAAGGAATTATTAGGATACCAATTGTTGTAGCCAACTGCAAGTCCTGGAGTTGGGAAGGGGTGTACCTACACTGAGGAAGAGGCAGGGATGCTACAATTTGAAAGGTCATTTGAATTGTGATCTGTGTGTCTTCTTTTGAGAAGTGTAGTGCAATCTGTGCTGTGCTTAGCAGAGAGCTTAAGCCTCCACTTATTCCTATATTGAATACCCAGAAAGGTATAGAACTTTATATAAAACAAAAGGTGTCTTCTCAAAAGACAACTATTGAATGACTCGTGGGGAATTTTTCATTTTTGAGTCTCCAAACTTGGTAGGGAAGAGAGATAAATACAGCATAATGTGATTCTTTATCAAGTCACAAACAGATCACACACACATCGGTTTGTGACTTGATAAAACCCACTGTGTGGGCAAAACGTTGTCAATAAATAATCACATTATACTGCCATTTGTCTCTTTTTATTGTGTCGGAATTTTATACCACTTACCTCCATCCCCATAACTTGGTGGGTGCTGGGTGCTGTGCAAAAATTATGATACAACACAAAAAGCAACAATATGACAGACATAATGAGTTGTAGTATAAAGAATGGAATGTGTTGTCATATAAAATACAGAATGATTTACAGCCTCGCCCCACTTAGAAATGTATTTGTTTACCGATGACACGGGCTTACGACGGCCTCTATGACCACTATGCATACCTAAATAATGTATATTAAAGCTGATTTCCTCTATTCTGTTGAATACAATACGTATACAGTACACTATTGTACAAACATCTAAAAATGTACCAGAAATGTTATGTTATAAATGGTGCAAAACTGACATTAAAATAATATCAAAGATGGCTGGCACAAACCCATTACCATTATAGTGTGCTCCTCACTTAGTGATGAATTCGTTTGCCGACGTGGTCTTAGGAATGAAACTCCATCGTTAAGTGAGGAGAGGCTGTATAATATATAGAACAGAATAAGTTGTATTATAAAGAACAGAATGAGTTGTCATATAATGGTACTTTATTTAGTAAGACATAAAAATGTATAGAAATTATGAGGTATGGAAGAAGTGAATATAGTCGGATATTTGGGAATGTACTTGTCAGCAGATGGGTCTATGAAAGATAAGGTGAATCACAGAACTGATGAGGGTAAAAAAGGTGAGTGGTGCACTGGGGAGTCTGTGGAAACAAAGAACATCATCCATGGAAGCAAAGAGGGAATGTATGAGAGTATAGTTATACCAATGCTCTTATATGGGTGTGAAGCAAGGATAGTGAATTTTGCAACAAGGAGAGGGTGCTGGAGGCAGTGGTGATGTCATGTCTGAGGGCAATGTATGGTTCAGTTAGGCAAGATTTGTCAAGAAACAGGACAAGTGTTTCCTGACACAGGTCTTAATCATATGATGACCACAGCTGGAGCTTTTGGTCATTTGACTGAGGCCTTCCGCTTTAAAAATTATGGTTATAATTATAACCATTTTTTCAATGTGCGGTGTAAATATAATGCAGAGAATCTGTAGCTTGGAGATTAGGAGGAGGTGCAGGGCTTCTAAAAGTATTATCCAGAGGGCTGAGGAAGGGCTTTTGAGGTGGTTCAGACATTTAGAGAATATGGAACAAAACAGAATGACTTGGAAAGCGCATAAATCTGTAGTGGAAGGAAGGCAGGGTTGGGGCTGGCCTAGGAAAGGTTGGAGGGAGGGAGTAAAGGAAGTTTTGTGTGCAAGGGGCTTGGACTTCCAACAAGCGAGCATGAGCAGGCTAGATAGGAGCAAGTGAAGACAAATGGTTTTTATAACTTGATGTGCTGTTGAAGTGTGAGCAAGGTAACATATATGAAGAGATTCTGGGAAACTGCCAAGTCGGATTTGAGTCCCGGAAGTGGGAACTACAGTACTTGTGCTCTGAAGGAGGGATGTAGATATGTTGCATTTTTAACTGTAGTGTAGGTGCACCTCTGGCAAGACAGTGATGGAGTGATAATGAAAGTGTTTCTTCTTTTTCAGGTCACTCTGCTTTGGTGGAGAAATGGCCCGTGTTAATAAAAAATAAATAAAAATTATACATAAAATGCATGCAATGATTTAAACCAAAATAAACTTCAACTTCTTAATCATACCATAAAATAACCAGAAAGAATAACTACAACATCCCCCAATGAACAGCAAGGGTGGCATGAGTACACTAAGAAATGACACAATAAGTGTCAGGGACCCAAGACTGTTCAACTGCTTCCCAGCATACACAGGGGGATTACCAATAGACCCCTGGCTGTCATCAATGAGGAGCTGAACAGGCACCTAAAGTCAGTACCTGATCAGCCAGGCTGTGGTTTGTAAATTGGACTACATGCAACTAGCAGTAACAGCCTGGTTGATCAGGCCCTGATCCACCATGAGGCCTGGTCATGGACCAGGCCGCAGGGGCATTGCCCCTTGAAACACCCTCCAGGGAACTGACTACAGGATATTTTTGATTAAAATCATTGCAGTACAGTGGAACCTCTACTTACGAGTGCATCCACATGCAAGTTTTTCCAGATATGAGCAGTTGCTCAGTTGATTTTTTACTTCCAGATGCAAGCGAAATTTCCAGATGTGAGCAGGCCTCAAGGGAGGTTCCTTGATGCTGGTGAGGGGCTCTTGATCTAAGGAATTTGATCTCAGTTGTTTGTTGGACTATCTTGTGATGAATGGTTTGAAGGTTGGACTATCTTATTGAAACTTGGGTAATGTATGATAAAAAGATGCTTTTTAACGTACACCAAAAATGAAAGAAATCGGACCATAAATAACAGAGTTCACTTCTCAGCCATTATCCTCCCCTTAGCGGTATATTTTTGTATGGTTTTATGATTTTATTCTCATTTTTATGGTCTCATTTGATAGAGTGGAAGATATACTATAGAAATAGATATGATTTTGACTGGTTTCACAATGAGAAGTACCTTGAAACTGAGCTCAACCTAGCAGAAATGTTTGATTCTTTGGCGATGTTCAAGAGTAAACAAATTACGTCACCGTCCAATACCTGTCTGACTGGCACTGCCCCTCAACCTTCACATACTGGAAAGCTCTTCAACACGCTAGCAAAAGTGGGAGCACACATCACGAGGTAGCAGTGACAGACAGCATGAAGCAGCAGTGCCAGACATTGTACCTTGAAAACAACCTTGTTGTAACCTGGTAATAACAACAATGGCCACTGTCACCACCACTAGGCACATACATAATGACATGTATTTTATTCATTCTAGTGTATACAGTATATCATATTCTATGTTATTAATATTGTTTATTATGTCATACTAGATGAATTCTGATAGATAAATACATACCGAAGAGTTGATATTAGTGAAATTATTGAAGTATTTTGTCGTGCCTGGAATTCCACTGGAACGAATTAATTCCATTTCAAATAATTTAAATGAGGAAAATTGACTCTGCAAATGAGCAATCCAGATGCAAGGTCATGGAATGGATTAAACTTGTAAGTAGAGGTTCCATTGTACATGTACTTTCATTTTACATATACAGTGGACCCCCGGTTAACGATATTTTTTCATTCCAGAAGTATTTTCAGGTGCCAGTACTGACCGAATTTGTTCCCATAAGGAATATTGTGAAGTAGATTAGTCCATTTCAGACCCCCAAACATACACGTACAAACGCACTTACATAAATACACTTACATAATTGGTCGCATTTGGAGGTGATCATTAAGCAGGGGTCCACTGTATATAAGGAAAGTACAGCTACATTTAACACAATGTGTATAGTTTTACAAGTGATGAAAGATGTTGAGTTAACTAAGATTAACCCTCCTAAATAGGCATTATAACATTATATTTCATAAATCTGTATTATTTAAAACAAAATGCACTAAAACCATGTAGGTCATACAACTCTCAGTTTTGGTCACCAAATTACAGAATGGACATAAATCCACTGGAAAACAAGTATCAGAAATCTTCCTTATGAGGATAGACCGAGGGGCCCTGGATCTGCTCTCTAAGAGAAGGCGCAGAATTAGGGGGGATAACCGAGGTGTATAAATGGAAAACAGGAATAAATAAAGGGAATGTAAATAGCATGCTAAAAATATCTAGCAAAGACAGGACTCACAGCAATGGTTTTAAGTTGGAAAAATTCAGATTCAGGAATGATATAGGAAAGCACTGGTTTGGTAACAGAGTTGTGGATAAGTGGAACAAACTCCTGCGTCCCATCATAGAAGCTAAAACATTCTGTAGTTTTAAAAATAGTGGGTGTGGGTGAGTGTGAGTTGGACCTGACTAGCTTGTGCTAACAGGTCTGATGACGTGCTCCTTCCTTAAGTGGATGTGACCTGACCTAACTAGGTTGGGTCATTGGCTTAAGCCAGTAGGAGACTTGAACCTGTCTTGTATGGGCAAGCAGGCCTGCTGCAGTGTTCCTTCTTTATGTTCTTAAAGGCACAACATATTCATTAAAATTAATTTTTTTATTAATATTTCTTTTGAGCAGATTTGTTGCCTGGTGGCTCATGCATAAGTGATAGTGCCATCAGTTTACATCTGAATGATCCAGGTTCAATCCTGGAACAAGTTGAGACGTTAGGTGCCCCATGGCCTGGTGGTTAAAGCTCTCGCTTCACACGGCAAGGGTCTGGGTTTAATTCCCGGATAGGTTAGAAACACTGGGCATGTTTCCTTACACCAGTCGTCTATGTTCCCCATCAGTAAAATGGGTATCTGGGTGTTAGTCGACTGGTGTAGGTCACATCCTGGGACAAAACTGACCTAATTTGCTCAAAATGTTCTGCATAACCCAGGGCCAGACTCGTGGAACTCTGTGTTCATCAAGAACTGCAAGAAGCCCCTATCACGAGCCTTTTCCATCCTATGGAGAGGGAGCATGGACATGGGGGTCGTCCCTCAGTTACTAAAAACAACAGACATAGCCCCACTCCACAAAGGGGGCAGTAAAGCAACAGCAAAGAACTACAGACCAATAGCACTAACATCCCATATCATAAAAATCTTTGAAAGGGTCCTAAGAAGCAAGATCACCACCCATCTAGAAACCCATCAGTTACACAACCCAGGGCAACATGGGTTTAGAACAGGTCGCTCCTGTCTGTCTCAACTACTGGATCACTACGACAAGGTCCTAAATGCACTAGAAGACAAAAAGAATGCAGATGTAATATATACAGACTTTGCAAAAGCCTTCGACAAGTGTGACCATGGCGTAATAGCGCACAAAATGCGCGCTAAAGGAATAACAGGAAAAGTCGGTCGATGGATCTATAATTTCCTCACTAACAGAACACAGAGAGTAGTCGTCAACAGAGTAAAGTCCGAGGCAGCTACGGTGAAAAGCTCTGTTCCACAAGGCACAGTACTAGCTCCCATCTTGTTCCTCATCCTCATATCCAACATAGACAAGGATGTCAGCCACAGCACCGTGTCTTCCTTTGCAGATGACACCCGAATCTGCATGACAGTGTCTTCCATTGCAGACACTGCAAGGCTCCAGGCGGACATCAACCAAATCTTTCAGTGGGCTGCAGAAAACAATATGAAGTTCAACGATGAGAAATTTCAATTACTCAGATATGGTAAACATGAGGAAATTAAATCTTCATCAGAGTACAAAACAAATTCTGGCCACAAAATAGAGCGAAACACCAACGTCAAAGACCTGGGAGTGATTATGTCGGAGGATCTCACCTTCAAGGACCATAACATTGTATCAATCGCATCTGCTAGAAAAATGACAGGATGGATAATGAGAACCTTCAAAACTAGGGAGGCCAAGCCCATGATGACACTCTTCAGGTCACTTGTTCTATCTAGGCTGGAATATTGCTGCACTCTAACAGCACCTTTCAAGGCAGGTGAAATTGCCGACCTAGAAAATGTACAGAGAACTTTCACGGCGCGCATAACGGAGATAAAACACCTCAATTACTGGGAGCGCTTGAGGTTTCTAAACCTGTATTCCCTGGAACGCAGGAGGGAGAGATACATGATTATATACACCTGGAAAATCCTAGAGGGACTAGTACCGAACTTGCACACGAAAATCACTCACTACAAAAGCAAAAGACTTGGCAGACGATGCACCATCCCCCCAATGAAAAGCAGGGGTGTCACTAGCACGTTAAGAGACCATACAATAAGTGTCAGGGGCCCGAGACTGTTCAACTGCCTCCCAGCACACATAAGGGGGATTACCAACAGACCCCTGGCAGTCTTCAAGCTGGCACTGGACAAGCACCTAAAGTCAGTTCCTGATCAGCCGGGCTGTGGCTCATACGTTGGTTTGCGTGCAGCCAGCAGCAACAGCCTGGTTGATCAGGCGCTGATCCACCAGGAGGCCTGGTCACAGACCGGGCCGCGGGGGCGTTGACCCCCGAAACTCTCTCCAGGTAAACTCCAGGTAATAACCAGTGGCTTTCTATATGGTAGTACTGTATGTCATTGATGTCAGCTAGGCCTGTATACCTTGTACATGTACTTGTAGTAAATAAAGATATTATTATTATTATTATTATTATTATATTATTATTATTATTATTATTGTGTTTTCTTGCATCTGTTGTTCCTATTCACCTCGCAGTAAGTTAGTACCTCGGTGTTAGCTGACTTCCATGGGCCAATCCTTGCAAAGAATGTGCTGTGGGATACTATTTTTATCCTAATTTAATATTTTATATGCATACAGTATTTCACTATTTCCTTAAATAAGCCATTACACAACAATGCATGTACAGCATGGGACCTGCTTTACGGCATTTCATTTTACAGTGTTCCGTTAATACGGACATTTCAAATTATGACCAAAACTCGCTATACGGCTCCCCCCACCTGACTTTCTAATATGGTCACTGTGCCCCATCAGGTTTGTTAACATTCTCCCTGAGCTCTGTGAGCACTGCGTCTCTCCATTAACCCTTTGACTGTCGCAAGCCCCTTTCTGAAACTGTCATTCTATGTCAAAATTTTTGGAAAAAAAAAATTATTTTTTCTTATGAAACGATAGAGAATTTTTCCCGATGGTAATGACATCAAAAGTACGAAATTTGGTCGAAAACTCACAGAATTACGCTCCCGCAAAGTTAGTGGTCTCGGCGACATATACGCATTGGCGATTTTGCCAACACTGAGCCCTGTTTTTGGCCAATTCCGTTGTTCCAGTTGACCAAACTCAATAGCTATTTCTTTAGAACTCCATTTTTTCTATCAGTTGAGTACAAGAAAATGCCCATTTACCGATTTGAACTACCCAATAAAGTGGTCAGAATTTGGCAATTTGGCCAATTTCACGCAAATTAAAAAAGATGCCAATTTCAAAATAGGGTGCAGAATAAACAAGGTAGACATTCTTGGCACTAAAATAACATATCCTCTGTTCATTAGTCATGTCTCCAGGCCCCTCTTATATTACTATTGCTTTCTATTTTGAGTTTTTATTCATACAAAAAATACAAAATTTACTGTTATGCAGACTAATGCATTATTGTAAAAATGGTATAAATAATATCAGTGCACTAGCGAAAGAATATTAGACTCCATAATTGACGTGTATTGGACGTGTGGTGTGATTTGCTTACACCTGAACATTGGTAAAAATCGAACATTTCCGCTATTTTGAGCTCAATTTCAAGGTCGTTTTCATCGTGAAACTAATCAAAATCATCTCTATTTCTGTAATATGTTTTCCGTTTTATCATGCGAGACCATGAAAACGAGAATACAACAAGCCATCTCGATAAGCATAGCTTGATTAATGATATTCAGCATGGATTCACAAGAGGCCGGTCTTGTCTAACTAATTTATTAACTTTCTTCAGTAAAGCTTTTGAGGCTGTTGACCACGATAAAGAATTTGATATTATTTACTTAGATTTTAGTAAGGCTTTTGATAGAGTTCCGCACCATAGACTGTTAAAGAAAGTGGCAGCTCATGGCATTGGGGGAAAAGTGCTCTCGTGGATCGAGTCATGGCTCACTTACAGGAAGCAGAGAGTGTCCATAAATGGGGTTAAATCCGAGTGGGGATCTCTAACAAGTGGCGTTCCACAGGGATCAGTCTTGGGCCCGTTGTTGTTTATAATATATATCAATGATCTTGATGAGGGAATTACTAGTGATATGAGCAAATTCGGCGATGACACAAAGATAGGTAGGATAATTGATTCAAACGTAGATGTTATGGAACTTCAGGAGGATTTAAACAAATTCTATTCTTGGTCAGAAAAGTGGCAGATGCAGTTCAATGTAGATAAATGCAAGGTTCTGAAGCTCGGGAGTGCCCATAACCCTAGTATGTACTTATAAGTTAAATGATGTAGAACTTAGCCATACAGATTGCGAAAAGGACTTGGGGGTTATGGTGAGCAGCAACCTTAAACCAAGACAGCAATGCCTAAGCGTACGTAATAAGGCAAATAGATTACTGGGATTTATATCAAGAAGTGTAAGCAACAGAAGTCCAGAGGTCATACTGCAGCTTTATACATCATTAGTAAGGCCTCACCTAGATTATGCAGCTCAGTTCTGGTCTCCATATTACAGAATGGACATAAATTCGTTAGAAAACATTCAGCGTAGGATGACTAAATTAATACATAGAATTAGAAATCTTCCTTATGAAGAAAGATTGAAGACTCTTAAGTTACATTCACTTGTTAGATGAAGAATGAGGGGAGACCTGATCGAAGTGTATAAGTGGAAGATAGGTATTAATAAAGGGGATATTAACAAGGTCTTCAGGATGTCTCTCCAAGAGAGAACCCGCAGTAATGGATTTAAATTGGATAAGTTTAGATTTAGAAAGGACATAGGAAAGTATTGGTTTGGAAATAGGGTAGTTGATGAGTGGAACAGTCTACCTAGTTGGGTTATTGAGGCTGGGACTTTGGGTAGTTTCAAATTTAGGTTGGATAAGTACATGAGTGGGAGGGGTTGGATTTGAGTGGGACTTGCACATCAGAGCTTATTTCTTGGGTGGCATTGAAAATTGGGTTGGGCAAATGTTTTGTTAGTGGGATGAGTTGTAAAGGACCTGCCTAGTATGGGCCAACAGGCCTCCTGAAGTGTGCCTCCTTTCTTATGTTCTTATGTTCTTATTAGTGGTGGCTGCAGTGCTTGTGGTATTAGTGGTAGCTGCAGTGCTTGTGGTATTAGTGGTGGCTGCAGTGCTTGTGGTGGTGCTGGCTGAACTGGTTTTGGTGATGAAGGTGGCTGCAGTGCTTGCAATGGTGGTGGAAGCTGCACTGCTTGCAATGGTAGTTGAAGCTGCAGTGTTTGCAATGGTAGTTGAAGCTGCAGTGTTTGCAATGGTAGTGTTAGCTGCAATGCTTGCAATGGTAGTAGCTGAAGTGCTTGTGACTGCGGTACTTGTGGGGTTGATGCTTGCTGCAATGCCTGTAGTGATGGTGACTGCAGTGCTTGTGATAGTGACTGTAGTGCTTGTGATGGTGACTGCAGTGCTTGTGATGGTGACTGCAGTGCTTGTGATGGTGACTGCAGTGCTTGTGGTGATGAATGCAGTGATTGTGGTGACAGCTTCAGTGCTTGTGGTGACTATGGTGGTGGATGTAATGCTTGTGTTCATGATTGTGGTGGCTGCAATGCTTGTAGTGATGGTGACCGCATTGTATGTGGTGATGGAGGTTGTGACTGCAGTGCTCGTGGTGATAGTTTCATGTAGCCGCAGTGCCTTTTGGTAATGGTGACAGCAGTACTTATGGTGATGGTGATAGCTGTAGTGCTTGTGGTAATTTTGGTTGTTGCAGTGTTTGTGGTAATGGTGACTGCAATGCTTGTGGTGGTGATGGTGACTGCAGTGTTTGTGGTGGTGATGGTGACTGCAGTGTTTGTGGTGGTGATGGTGACTGCAGTGTTTGTGGTAGTGATGGTAAGAGAGAATTGCAGTGCTGATGGTGTCGGTTTAGTCGTCAGGACACAGCAGTGTCTGGCACTGCCACATGCACCTTGCACTGCAGATCACAGTGGTGGACGCCTGTACCTCTATTAACACAAGTGAACTTAGGAACTAATGGACTACATTATAAGTCCCTGGCAACTACTGGGGTACAGCTCACCTTCACCAAACAAAGCAGTGCAAACAGAAATAAAGACGATGAACAAGGTGTCAGCCCACATTTTTCACTGGCCAGTCTTATGTAGATGCAGCTTATTAATTAATCACTGTGCGAGTAGTTCCCAATATTATGGTGATCCGGCGTTGCTGATAACGTTATTCTGTGCTCCCGTTTAACGTTTAATAAATGCCTCAGCCAATACAATATGTCGGTGTTATTGTTGGCGTTAGAGGTGGTGAGAGCTGGAGGAGCCGAGTGAACCCACCATACTACTACTACTGCTGCTGCTGTTACGCCCACAGGATGGGTATGGGGTGCATAATAAACATATTAAACTAACTGCTACTACTACTACTACTACTACTACTACTACTACTACTACTACTACTACTACTACTACTACTACTACTACTACTACTACTACTACTACTACTACTACTACTACTATACTACTACTACCATAATATATCTGAAATGCGTAGGGAGACACTGGTCAGAGAAATAGCAAGCATCGAACTTAAGCTAAAGGAATCTTATAAAAGAAAAGAAAAGAAAAGATTTCGTTCGGATTTTTAACCCCGGAGGGTTAGCCACCCAGGATAACCCAAGAAAGTCAGTGCGTCATCGAGGACTGTCTAACTTATTTCCATTGGGGTCCTTAATCTTGTCCCCCAGGATGCGACCCACACCAGTCAACTAACACCCAGGTACCTATTTGCTGCTAGGTGAACAGGACAACAGGTGTAAGGAAACGTGTCGAAATGTTTCCACCCGCCGGGAATCGAACCCGGGCCCTCCGTGTGTGAAGCGGGAGCTTTAGCCACCAGGCCACCGGGCCAGGAATCACGGGAAGAACTAAAAGCCATAAATGAAATCGAAAGAAACCCAAAGTATTTCTTCTCCTATGCCAAATCAAAGTCGAGAACAACGTCCAGTATTGGGCCCCTACTTAAACAAGATGGGTCCTACACAGATGACAGCAAGGAAATGAGTGAGCTACTCAAGTCCCAATATGACTCAGTTTTTAGCAAGCAGCTAACCAGACTGAGAGTCGAAGATCAAAATGAATTTTTTATGAGAGATCCACAAAATTTGGTTAACACAAGCCTATCCGATGTTATCCTGACGCCAAATGACTTCGAACAGGCTATAAATGACATGCCCATGCAATCTACCCCAGGGTCAGACTCATGGAACTCCGTGTTCATCAAGAACTGCAAGAAGCCCCTATCACGAGCCTTTTCCATCCTATGGAGAGGGAGCATGGACACGGGGGTCGTCCCACAGTTACTAAAAACAACAGACATAGCCCCACTCCACAAAGGGGGCAGTAAAGCAACAGCAAAGAACTACAGACCAATAGCACTAACATCCCATATCATAAAAATCTTTGAAAGGGTCCTAAGAAGCAAGATCACCACCCATCTAGAAACCCATCAGTTACACAACCCAGGGCAACATGGGTTTAAAACAGGTCGCTCCTGTCTGTCTCAACTATTGGATCACTACGACAAGGTCCTAAATGCACTAGAAGACAAAAAGAATGCAGATGTAATATATACAGACTTTGCAAAAGCCTTCGACAAGTGTGACCATGGCGTAATAGCGCACAAAATGCGTGCTAAAGGAATAACGAAAAGTCGGTCGATGGATCTATAATTTCCTCACTAACAGAACACAGAGAGTAGTCGTCAACAGAGTAAAGTCCGAGGCAGCTACGGTGAAAAGCTCTGTTCCACAAGGCACAGTACTCGCTCCCATCTTGTTACTAATCCTCATATCCGACATAGACAAGGATATCAGCCACAGCAACGTGTCTTCCTTTGCAGATGACACCCGAATCTGCATGACAGTGTCTTCCATTGCAGACACTGCAAGGCTCCAGGCGGACATCAACCAAATCTTTCAGTGGGCTGCAGAAAACAATATGAAGTTCAACGATGAGAAATTTCAATTACTCAGATATGGTAAACACGAGGAAATTAAATCTTTATCAGAGTACAAAACAAATTCTGGCCACAAAATAGAGCGAAACACCAACGTCAAAGACCTGGGAGTGATCATGTCGGAGGATCTCACCTTCAAGGACCATAACATTGCATCAATCGCATCTTCTAGAAAAATGACAGGATGGATAATGAGAACCTTCAAAACTAGGGAGGCCAAGCCCATGATGACACTCTTCAGGTCACTTGTTCTTTCTAGGCTGGAATATTGCTGCACACTAACGGCACCTTTCAAGGCAGGTGAAGTTGCCGACCTAGAGAATGTACAGAGAACTTTCACGGCGCGCATAACGGAGATAAAACACCTCAATTACTGGGAACGCTTGAGGTTCCTAAACCTGTATTCCCTGGAACGCAGGAGGGAGAGATACATGATTATATACACCTGGAAAATCCTAGAGGGACTAGTACCAAACTTGCACACGAAAATCACTCACTACGAAAGCAAAAGACTTGGCAGACGATGCACCATCCCCCCAATGAAAAGCAGGGGTGTCACTAGCACGTTAAGAGACCATACAATAAGTGTCAGGGGCCCGAGACTGTTCAACTGCCTCCCAGCACACATAAGGGGGATTACCAACAGACCCCTGGCAGTCTTCAAGCTGGCACTGGACAAGCACCTAAAGTCAGTTCCTGATCAGCCGGGCTGTGGCTCGTACGTTGGTTTGCGTGCAGCCAGCAGCAACAGCCTGGTTGATCAGGCTCTGATCCACCAGGAGGCCTGGTCACAGACCGGGCCACGGGGGCGTTGACCCCCGGAACTCTCTCCAGGTAAACTCCAGGTAAACACTACCCATGTTGAACCCACCACACGGTCACCAGTGTTAGTTGGCTGTTATGATACCCAACACTACCTATGTTGAACCCACCACACGGTCACCAGTGTTAGTTGGCTGTTATGATACCCAACACTACCCATGTTGAACCCACCACACGCTCACCGGTGTTAGTTGGCTGTTATGATACCCAACACTACCATTGTTGAACCCACCACATGCTCACCAGTGTTAGTTGGCTGTTATGATACCCAACACTACCCATGTTGAACCCACCACACGGTCACCAGTGTTAGTTGCCTATTATGATACCCAACACTACCCATGTTGAACCCACCACACGGTCACCAGTGTTAGTTGGCTGTTATGATACCCAACACTACCCATGTTGAACCCACCACACGGTCACCAGTGTTAGTTGGCTGTTATGATACCCAACACTACCCATGTTGAACCCACCACACGCTCACCGGTGTTAGTTGGCTGTTATGATACCCAACACTACCCATGTTGAACCCACCACACGCTCACCGTTGTTAATTGGCTGTTATGATACCCAACACTACCCATGTTGAACCCACCACACGCTCACCGGTGTTAGTTTGCTGTTATGATACCCAACACTACCCATGTTGAACCCACCACACGGTCACCAGTGTTAGTTGCCTGTTATGATACCCAACACTACCCATGTTGAACCCACCACACGTTCGCTGGTGTTAGTTGACTGTTATGATACCCAAGACTACCCATGTTGAACCCACCACACGCTCACCGGTGTTAGTTGACTGTTATGATACCCAGCACTACCCATGTTGAACCCACCACACGTTCATCGGTGTTAGTTGGCTGTTATGATACCCAACACTACCCAGGTTGAACCCACCACACGGTCACCAGTTGGAGGCTGCAGCTGCAACCGCAGCAAGCAGCAACAAGGCTGCTCCTATATCTTGCCGTCCCCTGGTCCTATCCAAACTCCAGTGATGGCCAAATTTGCAAGTACTGCTGCAACAACATGCAAGTAAACTATAGTGACATAAAAACTGACGGTGACGACAACGAAATGGACTAAATATGACAGAAGAGGGACCGGCATTCAAGTACCAGACCTGCTGCCAGACGTGAACCAGACACGAGACGTTTTCCACTACAATGAAATAACTGACCTCCATATCAACTGCACCAGTGTTTAACGGGAAGACAACATGGCAGAAAACCTGATCAACTAAATCTCCAAGGAAATGACAGGTCTGTAGGACTTTTTTCTTCAGTGCCAAACGAGGGAAAGAATTGAGCATTTAAACATGGCTGACCGGCATCCAAACAGCCGCTACTGCCAGATGTACAACTAGCGAAGTGAAATTCTCATCTTTACTGACGTTCATCTGTTGACAGTAGCATCATATCTGTACCACCATCATATCACCTGTACCAGTGCTAACGAGAGGGAAACACAGGAGACATCGTCAAATCAACAGTACAAAACTCCAAGGTTATAGGTCGGATATCCCTCAGTGTCAGTCGTGGGAAAGAAGTGAATAGTTAAATAGCCAAGGTTAATGTTTTAGTAGCTGACCTATATTCAGCTGACCAGTGTACAGTGAGAGAATCATAGCAGAAAAAGACAAATATATCTATAAACTCAAGGAAAGTCAGGTTGTAGGTGGCGTTACTCCCCTCAGTGTTTTAAAAATGGCTGAGTCAGCAGAACAGGTCAGGAGACAACAACACCACACAACCCCCGATAAATGGAATTGAGGGGGATTTGGAAGGATAAAACCATTGATTAAACCTTTCTGGTCTACCAGAATGGAAAGGAGTTAGAAGTTAATCGGTGAAGCCAGACTGTGAAGTGAGGTGGGTAGGGGAGTGTGTAATAAGGGGTTAACTGTAAGGGGTTTGTGAAGTTAAGGGAAAAGTGAGCAGTGAAGAGGGTTTTGAAGAGGAAATTTTACTAGTAATTCAGTGGTGATTGCTAAAGCAGATACTAAGTGTACTAGGGACTGGAAAAGAGAAATAAATAATATTGTATATGAGTAAAAGAGCGAAGAGTGAAAATGGCAGGCATTAGGGGGGTACAGGCTGCCATAATTATATTTATCTTTCTTCTTCAATTCCATGAAGAAAGAAATCAGTCATGGGGGCTGGAAAAGGCGAATGGAGTAACAGCGCCCTGGACAGTAAAAGCCCAACAGTTGCCATCCTACCAGAAAAGTAAATGTCATTATCGCCGCAAGGTATGGCAACACCGCATACCCAAACAAAAACAGTGGCACACAGCTCTTATTGTAGCACTCTTAAGTGGTGATATCCAAATTAATCCAGGACATCAAACTATTGTGCAGAGGCAAAACAGACAGATAAATGACGGTGATAATGACGGTCTAGTAGCTAGGAATGATAACCTTAACTCCATATGTAATACATACATAGGTCAATGTGAGACAATACAGCCATTATTATCTCAAACACTAACAAACAGGTGCATACACTGTACTAAAGTACGCATGAAAAACAGAAAAGGCACCTTACGTAAAATGTGTAAGGGGTGGGTGCATGATGGATGTATGTACAATTATAGCAACGGTGCCAGAATTCATTTTGTGTGTAACAAATGCACTTTGGCACAGTTACCCTTTAGCAGTGATGACACTGATTTACCTAATTTTAATACAAATGACCCATTGCCATATATTGATGATTATGATTGTTTTATGAAAACAGGCCTTCACTTTATTCATGTCAATGCAAGATCACTTCTTCCTAAATTGGCAGAGATTAGGATTCTAGCTAACAAAATTAGGGCGGCAGTTATAACCATCTCTGAATCTTGGTTGGATGATACGGTGACTGACGACGAGGTCAAAATAGAAGGTTACAATATAAAACGCTTAGATAGGAACAGAAAGGATGGTGGAGTATGTGCCTACATTAGAAATGACTTAGCTTACAACCCAAGACCTGATTTAAATAACAATAAACTGGAGATTCTATGGTTTGAAGTGCTGCTTCCTAAGACCAAACCCATCTTAGTATGAACTAGTTACCGCCCTCCTACCCAGGACCAGTTCTTAGAAGACTTTTCCAGAGTCTTGTCCGGAGTTGAAAACAATTGCGAGACAATAATACTGGGCGACTTCAATATCTGTTTTCAGCAGCAAAATAACGGGCTATGCAAAAGGTATAAGCAAATTCTAGGATTAAATAGCTACACCCAACTAATTAATACACCAACCCGGATCACACAGTTCTCAGCCACCCTAATTGACCACATACTTTGTAACCGCGCTGAGAACATTAGTCAGTCAGGCGTCATTACCACAGGTCTTAGTGATCATTTCATCATTTACTGCACCAGGAAAATCACTAGGGATAGGATAGGCCTACACAGGACAATAAAAATGAGGTCAACTAGAAACTACAGTAAAGAAATACTGGTAAATAGGCTACACAATTGTGACTGGACAGAGATAACAAGTTGCACGGACGTAAACGATGCCTGGGAAAAATTCAAAACAATGTTCACTACCATTCTTGATAATATTGCACCAGTTAAAGAGGTTAGGATTAAACGAAGAACTGAACCCTGGATGACTACTGAGATATTAGATAATATGAAATTCAGAGACCAGCTGCTAAAAAGATTTAAAGCAAACAGACAGGATATTGCAGCACTAAATGAATTCCAAAGGGTGAGGAACAGAGTACAGAGGCTTATAAAAGGAGCAAAGGCAAAGCACTATGGCTCAAAAATTGAAGAGTATAAGCATAATCCCAGAAAGCTCTGGCAACAACTAAAACAGTTGGGGTATAGCCATAAGCCAGTAGATAGGTCTAACATAGTACTCACTATCGATAATGAGGTATGCCACGAAACATCTAAGGTGGCAAATTGCTTTAATTCCTACTACACATCTGTTGCATCAACACTAGTAAGTAAACTACCAGCTGCATCAAATACCTTTAACACAGACTCTGATAAGTTTCAAACATACTATACCAATAAAGGGGTAACCCCAAACAGTTGTCAACTATTAACTGTATCTCATGACTTTATTCAAAAAGAACTAAGCAGATTAAACCCAACTAAGAGCACAGGCCCTGATAACATCCCGTCTAAGTTCCTAAAAGATGGTGCTTCTGAACTGTCAATCCCTATTGCTCACATAATAAATCTATCAATCACCACTAATACCGTACCGGAGGGGTTCAAGGAGGCCAGAGTTACTCCTATCTTCAAGAAAAATAGTAGGTCTGATGTAAGCAACTATAGGCCTGTTAGTATACTCAGTATAATATCTAAAATTCTAGAGAGGGCGGTGTATTCTCAAGTAGTTAAGTATCTTAATGACAACAACATTCTCCATAGCTATCAATCGGGCTTTAGAAGATCCTACTCAACCGACACCTCCCTTATTAATCTGATGGATTACCTGAGAACTGAAATGTCAAAGGGGAACCTCATAGGTATGGTAACCTTAGACCTGCAAAAGGCCTTCGATACTGTCAACCACAATATATTATGTAATAAACTTCAAGCTATCGGTATAGGTTCTGTAGACTGGTTTAAGTCCTACCTTAGCAACAGGAGACAAATAGTCAAAATCAACAAAACAGAATCAGAACCCCTGCCGATAACATGTGGAGTTCCCCAAGGTAGTATTCTGGGTCCCTTATTATTCTTATGTTATGTCAATGATATGCCTATCAGTGTCAAGTGCAAACTCCTACTGTATGCAGATGACAGTGCTCTGTTAGTGTCAGGTAAAGACCCACAAGATATTGCTAATATTTTAACACTGGAACTGGAGTCCTGCAGCAAATGGTTAGTAGACAACAAACTATCATTACACCTAGGGAAAACTGAAGCCATTCTCTTTGGCACGAAACATAAACTGAGAAGGGTAAATAATTTTAATGTTCAATGTAATGGGGAGCCCATCACTTTGGTTTCATCAGTAAAATATTTCTGAATCCCCTTTGACCCATGCATGTCAGGAGAATTGATAGGGAACAGTGTAGTAAAGAAAGCGAATGCCAGACTGAAGTTCCTGTATAGACAAGCACAGTGTCTACCTACTGAGGCTCGCAGGACCCTATGTCTAGCCCTTATACAATGCCATATGGATTACGCTTGCTCTTCTTGGTACTTTGCCTTGACAAAAAAAAAAAACTGAAAGATAGACTGCAAATCACCCAGAACAAAATCGTAAGATTCATCCTGGGGCTGGGACCAAGAGAACATGTAGGCCAGGATGAATTACAGCAGTTGGATATGCTGAATGTTGAAGACAGAGTAAAACAACTGAAGCTAAATCATGTTTATAAAATTGCTCACAAACAATGTCCAGAATATCTTGCTGTCAATTTTGTCAAGGTTGGGAACCAAAGCAATCATAGTACTAGGGGGAGAGAGCACAACTTTGTAGTACCCACAGTCAGTGGCCAGGCTTCAAACACCTTTTATTGTACAGCAATAAAGGAATGGAACAGACTGCTCGCACATGTCAAAGCCAGTCATAGCATGAACCAGTTCAAGAAGAGTGCCAAGAGGTATCTGATCAATGTAGCTACAGAAAGGGAGGGGAATGATTTTCTATTTTTTAGCTAACATACGTGTAAATTTTACCATATTCCTAGTAATAACCCTCGTATTGTAGATAGTCTTAATGACCTTGGTGTAGTAAATAGTCTTTCTAGTATGATAATAAGATGTTATCTTCATTGTAGAATAATAAGAAAATATTATAACCTTTATATTATAATAATAAGGTAAAAGGACCCCAATGGAAATAAGTCACTCTGTCTGACTTTTTTGGGTTATCCTAGGTTCTCTACACATATGCTGCTATGTATGATAATTCTATGTAACTGTATTTGTGTATACCTGAATAAACTTACTTACTTACTTACTTACTTACTTACTTACTTACTTACTTACTTACTTACTTACTTACTTACTTACTTACTAACCTTCAAAACGAGGGATGCCAAGCCCATGATGACACTCTTCAGGTCACTTGTTCTATCTAGGCTGGAATATTGCTGCACACTAACAGCACCTTTCAAGGCAGGTGAAATTGCTGACCTAGAAAATGTACAGAGAACCTTCACGGCGCGCATAACGGAGATAAAACACCTCAATTACTGGGAGCGCTTGAGGTTCCTGAACCTGTATTCCCTGGAATGCAGGCGGGAGAGATACATGATTATATATACCTGGAAAATCCTAGAGGGACTAGTACCGAACTTGCACACGAAAATCACTCACTACGAAAGCAAAAGACTTGGCAGACGATGCAACATCCCCCCAATGAAAAGCAGGGGTGTCACTAGCACGTTAAGAGACCATACAATAAGTGTCAGGGGCCCGAGACTGTTCAACTGCCTCCCAGCATACATAAGGGGGATTACCAACAGACCCCTGGCAGTCTTCAAGCTGGCACTGGACAAGCACCTAAAGTCGGTTCCTGATCAGCCGGGCTGTGGCTCGTACGTTGGTTTGCGTGCAGCCAACAGTAACAGCCTGGTTGATCAGACTCTGATCCACCAGGAGGCCTGGTCACAGACCGGGCCGCGGGGGCGTTGACCCCCGGAACTCTCTCCAGGTAAACTCCAGGTAAACACTACCCATGTTGAACAGACCATATGGTCACCGGTGTTAGTTGGCTGTTATAATACCCAAGGAAAAATAAAAGCACTAATGATGCAATCATAAAAATGCTAGATCTGCTTTACGCAGCATTGAATAATAAGGAATATCCACTAGGAATTTTTATTGACCTAAGAAAAGCTTTTGACACAGTAGACCACGACATCCTACTCCACAAACTTGACCATTACGGTATAAGAGGCCATGCGCTTGCTTATTTCAAATCTTACCTTACTAATAGGTATCAGTATGTCACCATTATAGACACAGCATCAACAACACGGCCACTTGATACTGGAGTTCCCCAGGGAAGTGTCCTTGGTCCCCTGCTCTTCCTCATATACATCAATGATCTTCCAAACGTATCCCAACACCTGAAACCCATTCTCTTTGCTGACGACACGACTTACGTCATCTCTCACCCTAATCTTGCCACCCTCAACACCATTGTTAACGAGGAGCTGATCAAAATATCGACTTGGATTACAGCCAATAAACTTACGCTTAACACTGACAAAACCTACTATATTATGTTTGGTAGCAGAGCAGGAGATGCGCAAATTAACATTAAGATCGACAACACTCTAATTACCAGACATAATGAGGGCAAATTCCTAGGCCTGTACCTTGACAACAACCTGAATTTCAGCACCCATATCCAACACAAAACCAAAAAAGTATCCAAAACGGTTGGGATCCTCTCCAAGATACGATACTACGTGCCGCAATATGCCCTTCTCACACTATACCACTCACTTATTTATCCATACCTCACCTATGCTATTTTTGCTTGGGGATCAACTGCAGCAACACACCTAAAGCCAATAATAACCCAACAAAAAGCTGCAGTAAGAATAATCACTAAATCCCATCCCTGGCAACACACCCCCCACTCTTCATAGATCTAAACTTACTCCCTCTTCAGTACATCCACACTTACTACTGTGCAATCTACATCTACAGGACCTTAAACTCCAATATCAACCTTGACCTAAAACGCTTTCTTGATAGTTGTGACAGAACCCACAGGCATAACACCAGACACAAACATCTCTACGACATTCCCCGTGTCCGACTAAACCTTTACAAAAATTCAATGTATGTCAAAGGCACTAAAATCTGGAACACCCTACCCGAGAACTCTAGAACTGCAGACACATTCATCACCTTCAAAACTACCATTAGAAAACATCTTATCTCCCTGATACCCCATCAACTAACTACACGAATACCACCTGGTGGTTCACACTTACACTCATAAACAGAAATATTAATCTCAATCTTAAAATAATGAATCCTCTGATACTTAAATACTGAAACTATGTACTGTGCCAAAACAAAAGCATTCACATTGTTAAACTCACAAACTAGTATTTAGTCACTTAGCCATAATACCAACTTACCTCATAATTTGTAATATTTTAAAATAAAGAATTAAACTAAGTCTGCTCGAAATGCCTAGCCATGCTAGGCGTTCTAGTGGTACACTCTGTAATCATTATTTAACTACATGTAAACCACACAATAACCAAATTCTGTAAACTCAGCATTGTAATCTTTATAGAGAATAAACTTTGAATTTGAATTTGAATTTGAACACTGCCCATTTTGAACCCACCACACGGTCACCGGTGTTAGTTGGCTGTTATGATAACCAACACTACCCATGTTGAACCAACCACACGGACACCAGTGTTAGTTGGCTGTTATGATACCCAACACTACCCATGTTGAACCTACCACACGCTCACCAGTGTTAGTTGGCTGTTATGATACCCAACACTACCCATGTTGAACTCACCACACGCTCACCAGTGTTAGTTGGCTGTTATGATACCCAACACTACCCATGTTGAACCCACCACACTGTCAAAAGTGTTAGTTGCCTGTTATGATACCGAACACTACCCATGTTGAACCCACCACACGTTCACCGGTGTTAGTTGGCTGTTATGATACCCAACACTACCCATGTTGAACCCACCACACGCTCACCAGTGTTAGTTGGCTGTTATGATACCCAACACTACCCATGTTGAACCCACCACACGGTCACCAGTGTTAGTTGGCTGTTATGATACCCAGCACTACCCATGTTAAACCCACCACACGGTCACTGGTGTTAGTTGGCTGTTATGATACCCAACACTACCCATGTTGAACCCACCACATGGTCACCGGTGTTAGTTGGCTGTTATGATACCCAACACTACCCATGTTGAACCCACACACTCACCGGTGTTAGTTGGCTGTTATAATACCCAACACTGCCCATGTTGAACCCACCACACGGTCACTGGTGTTAGTTGGCTGTTATGATACCCAACACTACCCATGTTGAACCCACCACATGGTCACCGGTGTTAATTGGCTGTTATGATACCCAACACTACCCATGTTGAACCCACCACACGCTCACCGGTGTTAGTTGGCTGTTATGATACCCAACACTACCCATGTTGAACCCACCACACGGTCACTGGTGTTAGTTGGCTGTTATGATACAAAACACTACCTATGTTGAACCCACTACACGGTCACCGGTGTTAGTTGGCTGTTATGATGCCCAACCTGGAGTTACCTTGAGAGAGTTCCGGGGGTCAACGCCCCCGCAGCCCGGTCTGTGACCAGGCCTCATGATGGATCAGAGCCTGATCAACCAGGCTGTTACTGGTGGCTGCACGCAATCCAACGTACGAGCCACAGCCCGACTGGTCACCTGGAGTTTACCTGGAGAGAGTCCCGGGGGTCAACGCCCCCGCGGCCCGGTCTGTGACCAGGCCTCCTGGTGGATCAGAGCGTGATCAACGAGGCTGTTGCTGCTAGCTGCACGCAAACCAACGTACGAGCCACAGCCCGGCTGGTCAGGAACCGACTTTAGGTGCTTGTCCAGTGCCAGCTTGAAGACTGCCAGGGGTCTGTTGGTAATCCCCCTTATGTATGCTGGGAGGCAGTTGAACAGTCTCGGGCCCCTGACACTTATTGTATGGTCTCTTAACGTGCTAGTGACACCCCTGCTTTTCATAGGGGGAATGTTGCATCGTCTGCCAAGTCTTTTGCTTTTGTAGCGAGTGATTTTCGTGTGCATGTTCGGTACTAGTCCCTCTAGGATTTTCCAGGTGTATATAATCATGTATCTCTCCTGCCTGCATTCCAGGGAATACAGGTTTAGGAAACTCAAGCGCTCCCAGTAATTGAGGTGTTTTATCTCCGTTATGCGCGCCGTGAAGGTTCTCTGTACATTTTCTAGGTCCGCAATTTCACCTGCCTTGAAAGGTGCTGTTAGTGTGCAGCAATATTCCAGCCTAGATAGAACAAGTGACCTAAAGATTGTCATCATGGGCTTGGCCTCCCTAGTTTTGAAGGTTCTCAGTTGCCTCGGACTTTGCTCTGTTGACGACTACTCTCTGTGTTCTGTTAGTGAGGAAATTATAGATCCATCGACCGACTTTTCCTGTTATTCCTTTAGCACGCATTTTGTGCGCTATTACGCCATGGTCACACTTGTTGAAGGCTTTTGCAAAGTCTGTATATATTACATCTGCATTCTTTTTGTCTTCTAGTGCATTTAGGACCTTGTCGTAGTGATCCAATAGTTGAGACAGACAGGAGCGACCTGTTCTAAACCCATGTTGCCCTGGGTTGTGTAACTGATGGGTTTCCAGATGGGTGGTGATCTTGCTTCTTAGGACCCTTTCAAAGATTTTTATGATATGGGATGTTAGTGCTATTGGTCTGTAGTTCTTTGCTGTTGCTTTACTGCCCCCTTTGTGGAGTGGGGCTATGTCTGTTGTTTTTAGTAACTGTGGGACGACCCCCGTGTCCATGCTCCCTCTCCATAGGATGGAAAAGGCTCGTGATAGGGGCTTCTTGCAGTTCTTGATGAACACGGAGTTCCACGAGTCTGGCCCTGGGGCAGAGTGCATGGGCATGTCATTTATCGCCTGTTCGAAGTCATTTGGCGTCAGGATAACATCGGATAGGCTTGTGTTAATAAAATTTTGAGGCTCTCTCATAAAAAATTCATTTTGATCTTCGACTCTCAGTCTGGTTAGCGGCTTGCTAAAAACTGAGTCATATTGGGACTTGAGTAGCTCACTCATTTCCTTGCTGTCATCTGTGTAGGACCCATCTTGTTTAAGTAGGGGCCTAATACTGGACGTTGTTCTCGACTTTGATTTGGCATAGGAGAAGAAATACTTTGGGTTTCTTTCGATTTCATTTATGGCTTTTAGTTCTTCCCGCGATTCCTGACTCCTATAAGATTCCTTTAGCTTGAGTTCGATGCTTGCTATTTCTCTGACCAGTGTCTCCCTACGCATTTCAGATATACTGACCTCTTTTAGCCGCTCTGTTATTCTTTTCCGTCGCCTGTAAAGGGAGCGCCTGTCTCTTTCTATTTTACATCTACTCCTCATTTTTCTTAGAGGAATAAGCCTTGTGCATACATCGAGTGCCACCAAGTTAATCTGTTCTAGGCATAAGTTGGGGTCTGTGTTGCTTAGTATATCTTCCCAGCTTATATCGGTTAGGACTTGGTTTACTTGGTCCCACTTTATGTTTTTGTTATTGAAGTTGAATTTGGTGAATGCTCCCTCGTGACTAGTCTCATTATGTCGGTCTGGGGCTCCACGCATACATGTCTGAACCCCAATTATGTTGTGATCTAAGTATATTGTTTTTGATATGGTGACATTTCTTATCAGATCATCATTGTTAGTGAAGATGAGGTCTAGTGTATTCTCCAGTCTAGTAGGCTCTATTATTTGCTGGTTTAAATTGAATTTTGTGCAGATATTTAAAAGCTCGTGTGAGTGTGAGTTTTCATCAGAGCTGCCTCCTGGTGTTATTACTGCAACAATATTATTTGCTATATTCCTCCATTTTAGGTGCCTTAAGTTGAAATTCCCCAGGAGCAAGATGTTGGGTGCAGGAGCTGGAAGATTTTCCAGACAGTGGTCAATTTTTAACAGCTGTTCCTGGAATTGCTGGGATGTTGCATCCGGAGGCTTGTAGACTACCACAATGACTAGGTTTTGGTTCTCGACCTTTACTGCTAAAACTTCCACTACATCATTTGAGGCATTAAGCAGTTCTGTGCAAACAAGTGACTGCAATGTACAGCCAACCCCCCTCCCTTTTTGCCTGTTCACTCTGTCACATCTGTATAGGTTGTAACCTGGGATCCATATTTCGTTGTCCAAGTGATCCTTTATGTGGGTCTCAGTGAAAGCTGCGAACATTGCCTTTGCCTCTGCAAGCAGTCCACGGATGAAAGGTATTTTGTTGTTTGTTGCTGGCTTTAGACCCTGTATATTTGCAAACAAGAATGTCATCGGACTGGTGGTATTGTTGGTACTGGGGGGGGGGGGGGTTCCGGCATTAGTATCTGTATCTGTTGGTTTGGAGTGGAGGCCATCGACTGTGGTTCCACTCCAGGAATGACTGGATTTGGTGTACGATTTCTGCCATTTCCTGCCAGTTTTTTTTCCTTCCTGGCACTAAAAAACCTCTCCCTCTTGAGTGGCTGTGGCTACCTAGGTTTTCCCATGGCCTGGATGTTTTGTATCTTTTTGTCCCCTTTAGATGGTGTGCCTGGCAATTTAAGTTATAGCACAGTCTTTCCTGTACTGAAGAGGTACACAGTTCAGGGTGAAAAAGCTTACAGGAAGGGAGTTTGCATTTTCCTGTTGTCATATGGGCATGGCATTTTCTAGGGTGGTCATAGTTGCACGTCCCGTCTGTTTTTCCAGATTTGCCATGCCTGCAGATACCAAGTGCATAGTATGTGCACAGGCTTGGTTTCCGGTTGCCTTGGGTTTCTGTGACTGTATTCCCTGTTGGTGCATGTTTCCCTGTCTTATTCCTATCCTCCCTAGCACCAACAATGGAGCTCCCACCAGTTGTTTTTGGTAATATATCCTCACTATTGCTAGTGGAGTCCTCTGTTTGCTATTTCCTGTGGTATTTCTAGTTTGCAATATTGGTTTTATCTTATCTTTGACTACACTTGTTTCCCCACTATTTCCTGTGGTATTTCTAGTTTGCAATATTGGTTTTATCTTATCTTTGACTACACTTGTTTCCCCACTACGGCTCCTGTCCCCTATGAGGTCATTTATATGTATTCCTTCCTGCGTATAATTCCCGACTACCTGGACAAAATCTCCAGCTTCACCATTACTGTCTCCCAGGACAGCACCTCCAGCTTCACCATTACTGTCTCCCAGGACAGCACCTCCAGCTTCACCATTACTGTCTCCCAGGACAGCACCTCCAGCTTCATCATTACTGTCTCCCAGGACAGCACTATCAGCCCCACATTTACTGACTACCAGGACATCACCTCCAGCCTTACAGTTTCTGACTACATGGCCAGTATCAATGGCAGTACCATTCAGCCCAAACTTTTTATGTTCCCATCTGTTGTAGAAAGCTTCCAGGTTTTCTATGAAAGCAGCTTTGATGTTATCCTCTTTTAATACCCTTGTGACTTTAGTCCACAGATTTATCTCATTTGGGCATACCCAAAAACACTTCCCTGTTTTAATACTGCTTGTAGATAGTTCTTGGATATCTGCACAAGGGGCGTGACACCAATTTCCAGTACCTGCTTGAAGTCAGCCAGGAATCTATTGGTAATTCCCCTTATGTATGTTGGGAGGCAGTTGAACAGTCTCGGGCCCCTGACACTTATTGTATTGTCTCTTAACGTGCTAGTGACATCCCTGCTGAAATTTTCATTGGGGGGATGTTGCATCGTCTGCCGAGTCTTTTGCTTTCGTTGTGAGTGATTTCCGTGTGCAAGTTCGGTACTGGTCCCTCTAGGAATTTCCAGGTGTATATAATCCGTGTTCATCAAGAACTGAAAGAAGCCCCTATCACGAGCCTTTTCCATCCTATGGAGAGGGAGCATGGACACGGGAGTCGTCCCACAGTTACTAAAAACAACAGACATAGCCCCACTCCACAAAGGGGGCAGTAAAGCAACAGCAAAGAACTACAGACCGATAGCACTAACATCCCATATCATAAAAATCTTTGAAAGGGTCCTAAGAAGCAAGATCACCACCCATCTAGAAACCCATCAGTTACACAACCCAGGGCAACATGGGTTTAGAACAGGTCACTCCTGTCTGTCTCAACTATTGGATCACTACGACAAGGTCCTAAATGCACTAGAAGATAAAAAGAATGCAGATGTAATATATACAGACTTTGCAAAAGCCTTCGACAAGTGTGACCATGGCGTAATAGCGCACAAAATGCGTGCTAAAGGAATAACAGGAAAAGTCGGTCGATGGATCTATAATTTCCTCACTAACAGAACACAGAGAGTAGTCGTCAACAGAGTAAAGTCCGAGGCAGCTACGGTGAAAAGCTCTGTTCCACAAGGCACAGTACTCGCTCCCATCTTGTTCCTCATCCTCATATCCGACATAGACAAGGATGTCAGCCACAGCACCGTGTCTTCCTTTGCAGATGACACCCGAATCTGTCTTCCATTGCAGACACTGCAAGGCTCCAAGTGGACATCAACCGAATCTTTCAGTGGGCTGCAGAAAACAATATGAAGTTCAACGATGAGAAATTTCAATTACTCACATATGGTAAACACGAGGAAATTAAATCTTCATCAGAGTACAAAACAAATTCTGGCCACAGAATAGAGCGAAACACCAACGTCAAAGACCTGGGAGTGATCATGTCGGAGGATCTCACCTTCAAGGACCATAACATTGCATCAATCGCATCTGCTAGAAAAATGACAGGATGGATAATGAGAACCTTCAAAACTAGGGAGGTCAAGCACATGATGACACTCTTCAGGTCACTTGTTCTATCTACCTGGAGTTTACCTGGAGAGAGTTTCGGGGGTCAACGCCCCCGCGGCCCGGTCTGTGACCAGGCCTCTTGGTGGATCAGTGCCTGATAAACCAGGCCGTTGCTGCTGGCTGCACGCAAACCAACGTACGAGCCACAGCCCGGCTGATCAGGAACTGACTTTAGGTGCTTGTCCAGTGCCAGCTTGAAGACTGCCAGGGGTCTGTTGGTAATCCCCCTTATGTGTGCTGGGAGGCAGTTGAACAGTCTCGGGCCCCTGACACTTATTGTATGGTCTCTTAACGTGCTAGTGACACCCCTGCTTTTCATTGGGGGGATGGTGCATCGTCTGCCAAGTCTTTTGCTTTCGTAGTGAGTGATTTTCGTGTGCAAGTTCGGTACTAGTCCCTCTAGGATTTTCCAGGTGTATATAATCATGTATCTCTCCCTCCTGCGTTCTAGGGAATACAGGTTTAGAAACCTCAAGCGCTCCCAGTAATTGAGGTGTTTTATCTCCGTTATGCGCGCCGTGAAAGTTCTCTGTACATTTTCTAGGTCGGCAATTTCACCTGCCTTGAAAGGTGCTGTTAGAGTGCAGCAATATTCCAGCCTAGATAGAACAAGTGACCTGAAGAGTGTCATCATGGGCTTGGCCTCCCTAGTTTTGAAGGTTCTCATTATCCATCCTGTCATTTTTCTAGCAGATGCGATTGATACAATGTTATGGTCCTTGAAGGTGAGATCCTCCGACATAATCACTCCCAGGTCTTTGACGTTTGTGTTTCGCTCTATTTCGTGGCCAGAATTTGTTTTGTACTCTGATGAAGATTTAATTTCCTCATGTTTACCATATCTGAGTAATTGAAATTTCTCATCGTTGAACTTCATATTGTTTTCTACAGCCCACTGAAAGATTTGGTTGATGTCCGCCTGGAGCCTTGCAGTGTCTGCAATGGAAGACACTGTCATGCAGATTCGGGTGTCATCTGCAAAGGAAGACACGGTGCTGTGGCTGACATCCTTGTCTATGTCGGATATGAGGATGAGGAACAAGATGGGAGCTAGTACTGTGCCTTGTGGAACAGAGCTTTTCACCGTAGCTGCCTCGGACTTTACTTTGTTGACGACTACTCTCTGTGTTCTGTTAGTGAGGAAATTATAGATCCATCGACTGACTTTTCCTGTTATTCCTTTAGCGCGCATTTTGTGCGCTATTACGCCATGGTCACACTTGTCGAAGGCTTTTGCAAAGTCTGTATATATTACATCTGCATTCTTTTTGTCTTCTAGTGCATTTAGGACCTTGTCGTAGTGATCCAGTAGCTGAGACAGAAATATTGGAATATTGCTGGACACTAACAGCACCTTTCAAGGCAGGTGAAATTGCTGACCTAGAAAATGTACAGAGAACCTTCACAGCACGCATAATGGAGATAAAACACCTCAATTACTGGGAGCACTTGAGGTTCCTAAAACTGTATTCCCTGGAATGCAGGAGGGAGAGATACATGATTATATACACCTGGAAAATCCTAGAGGGACTAGTACCGAACTTGCACACGAAGATCACTCACTACGAAAGCAAAAGATTTGGCAGACGATGCAACATCCCCCCAATGAAAAGCAGTGGTGTCACTAGCACGTTAAGAGACCATACAATAAGTGTCAGGGGCCCGAGACTGTTCAACTGCCTCCCAGCATACATAAGGGGGATTACCAACAGACCCCTGGCAGTCTTCAAGCTGGCACTGGACAAGCACCTAAAGTCGGTTCGTGACCAGCCAGGCTGTGGCTCGTACGTTGGTTTGCGTGCAGCCAGCAGCAACAGCCTGGTTGATCAGGTTCTGATCCACCAGGAGGCCTGGTCACAGACCGGGCCGCAGGGGCGTTGACCCCTGGAACTCTCTCCAGGTAAACTCTCTCTCCAGGTATCTCTCCCGCCTGCGTTCCAGGGAGTACAGGTTCAGGAACTTCAAGCGCTTCCAGTAATTGAGGTGTTTTATCTCCGTTATGCACGCCGTGAAGGTTCTCTGTACATTTTCTAGGTCAGCAATTTCACCTGCCTTGAAAGGTGCTGTTAGTGTGCAGCAATATTCCAGCCTAGATAGAACAAGCGACCTGAAGAGTGTCATCATGGGCTTGGCATCCCTAGTTTTGAAGGTTCTCATTATCCATCCTGTCATTTTTCTAGCAGATGCAATTGATACAATGTTATGGTTCTTGAAGGCAAGATCCTCCGACATAATCACTCCCAGGTCTTTGACGTTGGTTTTCCACTCTATTTTGTAGCCGGAATTTGTTTTGTACTCTGATGAAGTTTTAATTTCGTCATGTTTACCATATCGGAGTAATGGAAATTTCTCATCGTTGAACTTCACATAGATTTCTGCAGCCCACTGAAAGATTTGGTTGATGTCCCCCTGGAACCTTGCAGTGTCTGCAATGGAAGACACTGTCATGCAGATTCGGGTGTCATCTGCAAAGGAAGACATGGTGCTCTAGCTGACATCCTTGTCTATGTCAGATATGAGGATGAGAAACAAGATGGGAGCGAGTACTGTGCCTTCTGGAACAGAGCTTTTCACCGCAGCCGCCTCAGACTTTACTATGTTGACTACTACTCTTTGTGTTCTGTTTGTGAGGAAATTATAGATCCACCTACCAACTTTTCCTGTTATTCCTTTAGCACGCATTTTGTGCGCTATTACACCATGGTCACACTTGCCGAAGGCTTTTGTAAACTCTGTACATATTACATCTGCATTCGTTTTGTCTTCTAGTGCATCTAGGACCTTGTCGTAGTGGTCCAGTAGTTCGGACAGAGAGGAGCGACCTGTTCTAAACCCATGTTGCCCTGGGTTGTGTAATTGATGGGTATCTAGATGGGTGGCGATCTTGCTTCTTGTGACCCTTTCAAAGATTTTTATGACATGGGATGTTATTGCTATCGGTCTGTAGTTCTTTGCTACTGTTTTACTGCCCCCTTTGTGGAGTGGGGCTATGTCTGTTGCTTTTAGTAACTGTGGGACGACCGCCATGTCCATGCTTCCTCTCCATAGGATGGTAAAAGCTCGTGATAGGGGCTTCTTGCAGTTCTTGATGAACAAGGAGTTCCATGAGTTTGGCCCTGGGGCAGAGTGCATGGGCATGTCATATATCGCCTGTTCAAACTCATTTGGCATCAGGATAACATCCGATAGGCTTATGTTAACCAAATTCTGTGGCTCTCTCATGTGAGACCCAGCAATTAATATTTGCACCAATAACTCATTACAGATGTGACCGGATGTGGAAGTGTGAATTGCTCATTACTCTATAATTTGTTCATGATTGTAGCCAAGGATAAACCAAGTAAATTTACTTACTTGCATGATTCATTACCTTTGTAACTTGTGAGTTCATTACCTTTGTAACTTGTTCAGCTATCAGAACTTTGGGGTCCAGTCCCTGGACCCATTATGCACCTCTGTAATCTTTTGACTACCGCCCACAGGATGGGTATGAGGTGCATAATAAACAAATTAAACTAACAGTAGTTGGTGCTGCTTTTTTGTTGGGTTATTATTGGCTTTAGGTGGGTCGCTGCTGTTGATCCCCAGGCATCTGATACTTGCTGGTGACTTCAATATAAACCTTGCGTGTGGCCAGCAGTAAAAGCCTGGTCGATCAGGCCCTGACCCACCACTAGGCCTGGTCACAAACCAGGCTGCGGGGGCGTTGACCCCCAAAATTCTCTCCAGGTATACCCTCTTGGTTATTGGTCAGAATACCATCCATTAGCTCTGTCAAATTGGGAGTCTTCTTAAATAACAAAATGGCACTATACCGTGACTGGAACAATACACAAATAACCCGCAAATGAGAGAGGAGAGCTTACGACAACGTTTCGGTCCGACTTGAACCATTTGCGAAGTAAATGGTCCAAGTTAGGCCGAAACGTTGTAGTAAGCTCCCCTCTGTCATGTGCGGGTTATTTGTGTATTAAGAGCCTTCTGTTATTGACTCAGGCAGAATAAGTAAGTAAGTTTGTAAGATTATTCAAGTATACACAAATACAGTTAGATTATCATACATAGCAGCATATATGTAGAGAACCTGGGATAGCCCAAAAAAGTCAGTCACAGTGACTTATTTCCATTTAATAACCATTACTTGTCTAATTACCTTTACCTGTTTTAATACCACATTTACTATCTTAGAGTACTCTTAATTACCTTGTACTGCCATATAACCTCAAGTATAACTACCAGTGCAATATTGAATGAAATAAACATTACTTTTTCACTTTTTTTGTAATCATTATTACTTACTAAAATTTTATTAAACACCATATTTACTACCAGTCAATTTTACTTTTGTACATTAAACATTATTTTATACTTCCCATAACATTTTGTTGCCAAATTTTCAAGTTTGTATATTCAACTCCAACCTTTATATTATCCTTTGTACCTGTGTACCTGTGTACCTGTGTACCTGTGTACCTGTCTACCATCTTACTATCATATTATAACCAAGACATTACCATTGTTATTTTTTACTATTATTCTTTTGGTACTTTAATTGTGAATTTTATTTTGTCAATTTAAATCTAGTTATACTCTTGATCTTGTCAACAACCTATACCAGACTCTAGTGCAATTGCAAGTACCATTTCAATTTGTATTTTTATATTATAAGTTTATATTATAATTCCTACTCTAAGATTGTTTTCATATCTTAGTGACTATATTGTGTGTGCAATTAGTGTATATTTCAATTATATTATTGTTCAAGGCCCTTAACTATCTTTTGCTAACTAGTACCAACTACCTCATATATCTTTTTTTTTGTTTTTTTTTTTTCTACTTTTTTTATTCTTTTGCTACCTTAACTTGTATATTTTATCTTGTCAATTTAAATCTAGTTATACTCTAATTCTTGTAAACAACTTATATAACACCTTAGTGCAATTACAATTGAGAGTCTTGTGCCTTTTTTATATTATTAGATTAAACTCAGTTGTACTATAGTCAATACCAAATTCATTATATTAGACCATATTGCAATTACTAGTGAGAGACTGGTGCTATTTTTAATTTGTATTTTTATATTATTAGATTAAATCTAGTTGTACTATAGCTCATTCTAGCTCAAAACATAGACTCCACAAAAGTCATTATATTAGACCTTAGTGCAATTACAAGTGAGAGTCTTGTTCTATTTTAAATTTGTAATTTTATATTACTAGTTTATACCTAGTTGTACTTTAGTTCATTCCAGCACAACACATAGACAACATCAACTTCATTATGTGTAGTAGTGACTATACTCTATATGACCAAAATACTCTAGCTATATACTTATCCAAGCTTCCCACCACTACAGATATCAGTACTAGAACTCAACACATAACTCAGGATATAAATAACCATAATTTAAACCTAGAAGATGATTGATCACGTTGACCCTGATCTAAACCTCCATAATCTGACACCCAATCAAAACCTATTAGAAAGTAACTGCCTTTATTACACAGCATCACAAGCCAGCACTATCCTAAACAATGCTAAAAGCCTATCAATACTTAACTACAACATCAGGTCCTTAAGCAAACACTATGATGACCTCCTGGCACTCCTTGAATCACTAAAGACACCCTTCTCCTGCATTATTCTTACTGAGACCTGGCTTAAGCAGGACACAATAGATATCTACCCTCTACCATGGGTATGGGGTGCATAATAAACATATTAAACTAACTAAACCTCTACCAGGATACACAGCAATTCACAACTGCAGACCAAACCAAGTTGGGGGTGGTATTGCAATCTATTACTCTAACCAATTATCTTGTATTAGCACCACTTGCTTTAGTGATGAATATGGGGAATACATTTTTGCTAATTTTACTGTAAAAAACCTTAAGACACCTTTTCCATCCTATGGAGAGGGAGCATGGACACGGGGGTCGTCCCTCAGTTACTAAAAACAACAGACATAGCCCCACTCAACAAAGGGGGCAGTAAAGCAACAGCAAAGAACTACAGACCAATAGCACTAACATCCCATATCATAAAAATCTTTGAAAGGGTCCTAAGAAGCAAGATCACCACCCATCTAGAAACCCATCAGTTACACAACCCAGGGCAACATGGGTTTAGAACAGGTCGCTCCTGTCTGTCTCAACTACTGGATCACTACGACAAGGTCCTAAATGCACTAGAAGACAAAAAGAATGCAGATGTAATATATACAGACTTTGCAAAAGCCTTCGACAAGTGTGACCATGGCGTAATAGCGCACAAAATGCGCGCTAAAGGAATAACAGGAAAAGTCGGTCGATGGATCTATAATTTCCTCACTAACAGAACACAGAGAGTAGTCGTCAACAGAGTAAAGTCCGAGGCAGCTACGGTGAAAAGCTCTGTTCCACAAGGCACAGTACTAGCTCCCATCTTGTTCCTCATCCTCATATCCGACATAGACAAGGATGTCAGCCACAGCACCGTGTCTTCTTTTGCAGTTGACACCCGAATCTGCATGACAGTGTCTTCCATTGCAGACACTGCAAGGCTCCAGGCGGACATCAACCAAATCTTTCAGTGGGCTGCAGAAAACAATATGAAGTTCAACGATGAGAAATTTCAATTACTCAGATATGGTAAACATGAGGAAATTAAATCTTCATCAGAGTACAAAACAAATTCTGGCCACAAAAATAGAGCGAAACACCAACGTCAAAGACCTGGGAGTGATTATGTCGGAGGATCTCACCTTCAAGGACCATAACATTGTATCAATCGCATCTGCTAGAAAAATGACAGGATGGATAATGAGAACCTTCAAAACTAGGGAGGCCAAGCCCATGATGACACTCTTCAGGTCACTTATTCTATCTAGGCTGGAATATTGCTGCACTCTAACAGCACCTTTCAAGGCAGGTGAAATTGCGGACCTAGAAAATGTACAGAGAACTTTCACGGCGCGCATAACGGAGATAAAACACCTCAATTACTGGGAGCGCTTGAGGTTTCTAAACCTGTATTCCCTGGAACGCAGGAGGGAGAGATACATGATTATATACACCTGGAAAATCCTAGATATCTGCACAAATATCTGCACACTCAGGATTCTCAGATTCGGACCATGTCGAGATAAGACTGCCAAATATTACTTCAAAATCTTCCGAGAAGTCCCCACCAAAGCATTCGGTTATATACCATTCCTGTGAGTGTTTTGGTTTACTGCTGAAAGGTGGCCAAACAGAATACTTCTCTTGTATCAAAGATAGACTTTCTCCTGGTTTCCTCCATAAGTTATTTCTTAACTTCACTTGATAGATTAAATATATGACAGCAGCCACAAGTATCATATTTATGATCCTTTGAAAGTGCTTCATTGTATTACCCATCCTAGAGGGACTAGTACCGAACTTGCACACGAAAATCACTCACTACGAAAGCAAAAGACTTGGCAGACGATGCACCATCCCCCCAATGAAAAGCAGGGGTGTCACTAGCACGTTAAGAGACCATACAATAAGTGTCAGGGGCCCGAGACTGTTCAACTGCCTCCCAGCACACATAAGGGGGATTACCAACAGACCCCTGGCAGTCTTCAAGCTGGCACTGGACAAGCACCTAAAGTCAGTTCCTGATCAGCCGGGCTGTGGCTCGTACGTTGGTTTGCGTGCAGCCAGCAGCAACAGCCTGGTTGATCAGGCGCTGATCCACCAGGAGGCCTGGTCACAGACCGGGCCGCGGGGGCGTTGACCCCCGAAACTCTCTCCAGGTAAACTCCAGGTAACAATTGGTGCCATTTACCGGATACCTCACACAAACATCCCAAATTTCAGTGAGAAATTAAAGTCACTAATAACAAACAGACAAATGAATAAGCACCACCTTCTCTTAGCTGGAGACTTCAACATCAACCTTGGCTTACTAGATGATCAGCCTGTAACTGATTTCATCAACAATATGAACAACACACTTCTCATACCAACAATAACTAAACCAACCAGGCTCACTGAGACAAGTGCAACCATAATAGACCACATATGGACCAATATACTAGCCCCCCTTAAATCAGGGATAATCACAGATAGCACTACAGACCACTACCCTACCTTCCTCCTGACAAACATTAATAAACCACCACTTGAATACAACAAAGTCTCATTTAGACTCCATGACGAGGCCTCAATAAGGAAGTTCACAACTGACCTAGAGATTGTTGACTGGCCTACAGAATTCTCCAAGGCCAATGGTATTGATGACTGGACAGACATTTTTCTTAACAAATTACTTAGACTATACAACAAACATTGTCCTATAAAAACGACACAGATCACAAAACAACGGTATGGTTGCCCATGGCTAACCAGCACCATTCTGAAATCCATTGACAAGAAACACCAATATGAAAAGCAATATAGACAGGGCTTAATACACAAAGATATTCTTAAACACTATTCATCAGTTCTCACCAAAGTAATAAAGAAAGCCAAACAACTATATTACTCCAGTAGATTCACAGACACTAGAGGAGATATAAAAAAGACCTGGAAAACACTCTCTCAGATTCTAGGGACCCACAAACTGAAAAAAAAACAAGAATATTGTCCTAACTAAACCTAATGAAACACCACTACATCCCACTGACACAGCTAACAAGATAAACGACTTCTTCTCAACCATAGGATCTAATCTCGCCAATAAAATCCCACATACTAATGCCCATGCCGGGGACTACCTAGATGGGAATTTCCCAAATTCCTTCTATCTTGCACCAACTGAGCCCTCGGAAGTCACCGAGATTATAAAGTCACTTAAAAACAACTCAGGGAATCTGTCTAATGTCCCACCATTACTGTACAAGCGAGCGGCCCATATCCTTTCACATGCTATTTCATTGCTTTTTAGCAAGTCACTAGAAACTAGCACCTTCCCGAAACTACTCATGATGGCAAGGGTTACACCAATACATAAAGGTGGTGACCCTACAGACTTAAACAACTATAGGCCAATATCAAACTTACCATTGCTATCCAAAATCTTTGAGAAACTCGTGCACAGGAGACTATATTCATTTATAACAGCATAAAACATACTCAACCCCTGCCAATTTGGATTTAGGAAAAATAAAAGCACTAATGATGCAATCATAAAAATGTTAGATCTGCTTTACACAGCATTGGAAAATAAGGAATATATATCCACTAGGAATTTTTATTGACCTAAGAAAAGCTTTTGACACAGTAGACCACGGCATCCTACTCCACAAACTTGACCATTACGGTATAAGAGGCCATGTGCTTGCTTATTTCAAATCTTACCTTACTAATAGGTATCAGTATGTTACCATTAAAGACACAGCATCAACAACACGGCCACTTGATACTGGAGTTCCGCAGGGAAGTGTCCTTGGTCCCCTGCTCTTCCTAATATACATCAATGATCTTCCAAACGTATCCCAACACCTGAAACCCATTCTCTTTGCTGACGACACGACTTATGTCATCTCTCACCCTAATCTTGCCACCCTCAACACCATTGTTAACGAGCTGATCAAAATATCGACTTGGATGACAGCCAATAAACTTACGCTTAACACTGACAAAACCTACTATATTATGTTTGGTAGCAGAGCAGGAGATGCACAAATTAACATTAAGATCGACAACACTCTAATTACCAGACATAATGAGGGCAAATTCCTAGGCCTATACCTTGACAACAACCTGAATTTCAGCACCCATATCCAACACATAACCAAAAAAGTATCCAAAACAGTTGGGATCCTCTCCAAGATACGATACTACGTGCCGCAAAATGCCCTTCTCACACTATACCACTCACTTATTTATCCATACCTCACCTATGCTATTTGTGCTTGGGGATCAACTGCAGCAACACACCTAAAGCCAATAATAACCCAACAAAAAGCTGCAGTAAGAATAATCACTAAATCCCATCCCTGGCAACACACCCCCCCACTCTTCATAGATCTAAACTTACTCCCTGTTCAGTACATCCACACTTACTACTGTGCAATCTACACCTACAGGACCTTAAACTCCAATATCAACCTTGACCTAAAACGCTTTCTTGACAGTTGTGACAGAACCCACAGGCATAACACCAGACACAAACATCTCTACGACATTCCCCATGTCCGACTAAACCTTTACAAAAATTCAATGTGTGTCAAAGGCCCTAAAATCTGGAACACCCTACCTGAGAACTCTAGAACTGCAGACACATTCATCACCTTCAAAACTACCATTAGAAAACATCTTATCTCCCTGATAAACCCCGTCAACTAACTACACGAATACCACCTGGTGGTTCACACTTACACTCACTCACCCAGAAATATTAATCTCAATCTTAAAATAATGAATCCTATGATACTCCAATACTGAAACTATGTACTTTGCCAAAACAAAAGCATTCACATTGCTAAACTCACAAACTAGTATTTAGTCACTTAGCCATAATACTAACTTTCCTCATAATTTGTAATATTTAAAAATAATGAATTAAATTAAGTCTGCCCGAAATGCCTAGCCATGCTAGGCGTTCTAGTGGTACACTATGTAATCATTATTTAACTACATGTAAACCACACAACAACCAAATTCTGTAAATTCAACATTGTAATCTTTATAGAGAATAAACTTTGAATTTGAATTTGAATTTGAATTTGAATTTGAATTGGGGTCCTTTTAATACCTTATTATTATACTATAAAGAAGATAATATCTTGTTATTATACTATAAAGGATATATACTAGGAATAATAAAAAATGATTTATTTATACTTACATGTGTGTTTGCTAAAAAATTAAAAATCACTCTTCTCCCCTTTTGTGAGTGTCTGGCTCTGCCGGGGTTTAGGACAAGGGGGGAAGACTATACTAACTGTGAATATTATTTCAAAGATTTTTATGATATGGGATGTTAGTGCTATTGGTCTGTAGTTCTTTGCTGTTGCTTTACTGCCCCCTTTGTGGAGTGGGGCTATGTCTGTTGTTTTTAGTAACTGTGGGACGACCCCCGTGTCCATGGAGAGGGAGCATGGACACGGGGGTCGTCCCACAGTTACTAAAAACAACAGACATAGCCCCACTCCACAAAGGGGGCAGTAAAGCAACAGCAAAGAACTACAGACCAATAGCACTAACATCCCATATCATAAAAATCTTTGAAAGGGTCCTAAGAAGCAAGATCACCACCCATCTAGAAACCCATCAGTTACACAACCCAGGGCAATATGGGTTTAGAACAGGTCGCTCCTGTCTGTCTCAACTATTGGACCACTACGACAAGGTCCTAAATGCACTAGAAGACAAAAAGAATGCAGATGTAATATATACAGACTTTGCAAAAGCCTTCGACAAGTGTAACCATGGCGTAATAGCGCACAAAATGCGTGCTAAAGGAATAACAGGAAAAGTCGGTCGATGGATCTATAATTTCCTCACTAACAGAACACAGAGAGTAGTCGTCAACAGAGTAAAGTCCGAGGCAGCTACGGTGAAAAGCTCTGTTCCACAAGGCACAGTACTCGCTCCCATCTTGTTCCTCATCCTTATATCCGACATAGACAAGGATGTCAGCCACAGCACCGTGTCTTCCTTTGCAGATGACACCCGAATCTGCATGACAGTGTCTTCCATTGCAGACACTGCAAAGCTCCAGGCAGACATCAACCAAATATTTCAGTGGGCTGCAGAAAACAATATGAAGTTCAACGATGAGAAATTTCAATTACTCAGATATGGTAAACATGAGGAAATTAAATCTTCATCAGAGTACAAAACAAATTCTGGCCACAAAATAGAGCGAAACACCAACGTCAAAGACCTGGGAGTGATCATGTCGGAGGATCTCACCTTCAAGGACCATAACATTGTATCAATCGCATCTGCTAGAAAAATGACAGGATGGATAATGAGAACCTTCAAAACTAGGGAGGCCAAGCCCATGATGACACTCTTCAGGTCACTTGTTCTATCTAGGCTGGAATATTGCTGCACACTAACAGCACCTTTCAAGGCAGGTGAAATTGCGGACCTAGAAAATGTACAGAGAACTTTCACGGCACGCATAACGGAGATAAAACACCTCAATTATTGGGAGCGCTTGAGGTTCCTAAACCTGTATTCCCTGGAACGCAGGAGGGAGAGATACATGATTATATACACCTGGAAAATCCTAGAGGGACTAGTACCGAACTTGCACACGAAAATCACTCACTACGAAAGCAAAAGACTTGGCAGACGATGCACCATCCCCCCAATGAAAAGCAGGGGTGTCACTAGCACGTTAAGAGACCATACAATAAGTGTCAGGGGCCCGAGACTGTTCAACTGCCTCCCAGCACACATAAGGGGGATTACCAACAGACCCCTGGCAGTCTTCAAGCTGGCACTGGACAAGCACCTAAAGTCAGTTCCGGATCAGCCGGGCTGTGCCTCGTACGTTGGTTTGCGTGCAGCCAGCAGCAACAGCCTGGTTGATCAGGCTCTGATCCACCAGGAGGCCTGGTCACAGACCGGGCCGTGGGGGCGTTGACCCCCGGAACTCTCTCCAGGTAAACTCCAGGTAAACTGGCCGATTCCCACCAAGGCAGGGTGGCCCAAAAAAGAAAAACTTTCACCATCATTCACTCCATCACTGTCTTGCCAGAAGGGTGCTTTACACTACAGTTTTTAAACTGCAACATTAACACCCCTCCTTCAGAGTGCAGGCACTGTACTTCCCATCTCCAGGACTCAAGTCCGGCCTGCCGGTTTCCCTGAACCCCTTCATAAATGTTACTTTGCTCACACTCCAACAGCACGTCAAGTATTAAAAACCATTTGTCTCCATTCACTCCTATCAAACACGCTCACGCATGCCCGCTGGAGGTCCAAGCCCCTCGCACACAAAACCTCCTTTACCCCCTCCCTCCAACCTTTCCTAGGCCGACCCCTACCCCGCCTTCCTTCCACTACAGACTGATACACTCTTGAAGTCACTCTGTTTCGCTCCATTCTCTCTACATGTCCGAACCACCTCAACAACCCTTCCTGAATATTGTTTCCATTTTTCTTTTTGGTGGGAACATTCTTTCCTTTATAATTCCCGTACATATTTAAGCTGCATATTTTGTCCAGGACAGCCGGGAGGAAGGGCTCAATAAAGCACAAGTTTTGGTGGCTCTTAACACCCACAACAACAACAACAACTAATTGTGTTTTTAAGTCCATGGTTTGGTGTAGAAGGTATTTTGTTTTATCTTCCGTGGTATTGCTATTTTTGGATCATGATTTTTTGCCTCGCTAGGTCTTCATTGCTGTATAGTCCTTGTGGCTTAGCGCTTCTTTTTGATTATAATTATAATAATAATAGGTCTTCATTATGCACAAATACTTCATTATAAGTGTAAAAGTGTATGACGACAGAGTATTATTTGGATATTAAAACTGGAATAGTAAAAGTGTATGACGACTGGGTATTATTTGGATAGTAAAACTGGAATAGTAGAACTGGAGTACTGCAGCAAATGGTTAGTAGACAACAAACTATCATTACACCTCGGGAAAACTGAAGCCATTCTCTTTGGCACGAAACATAAACTGAGAAGGGTAAATAATTTTAATGTCCAGTGTAATGGGGAGCCCATCACTTTGGTTTCATCAGTAAAATATTTGGGAATCCCCTTTGACCCATGCATGTCAGGAGAATTGATAAGGAACAGTGTAGTAATGAAAGCGAATGCCAGACTGAAGTTCCTGTATAGACAAGCACAGAGTCTACCTACTGAGGCTCGCAGGACCCTATGTCTAGCCCTTATACAATGCCATATGGATTACGCTTGCTCTTCTTGGTACTCTGCCTTGACAAAAAAACTGCAAGATAGACTGCAAATCACCCAGGACAAAATCGTAAGATTCATCCTGGGGCTGGGACCAAGAGAACATGTAGGCCAGGATGAATTACAGCAGTTGGATATGCTGAATGTTGAAGACAGAGTAAAACAACTGAAGCTAAATCATGTTTATAAAATTGCTCACAAACAATGTCCAGAATATCTTGCTGTCAATTTTGTCAAGGTTGGGAACCAAAGCAATCATAGTACTAGGGGGAGAGAGCACAACTTTGTAGTAGCCACAGTCAGTGGCCAGGCTTCAAACACCTTTTATTGCACAGCAATAAAGGAATGGAACAGACTGCCCGCACATGTCAAAGCCAGTCATAGCATGAACCAGTTCAAGAAGAGTGCCAAAAGGTGTCTGATGAATGTAGCTACAGAAAGGGAGGGGAATGATTTTCTGTTTTTTAGCTAACATACGTGTAAATTTTACCTTATTCCTAGTAATGACCCTCGTATTGTAGATAGTCTTAATGACCCTCGTGTAGTAGATAGTCTTTTTTAGTATGATAATAAGATGTTATCTTCATTATAGAATAATAAGAAAATATTATAACCTTTATATTATAATAATAAGGTAAAAGGACCCCAATGGAAATAAGTCACTCTGTCTGACTTTTTTAGGTTATCCCAGGTTCTCTACACATATGCTGCTATATATGATAATTCTATGTAACTGTATTTGTGTATACCTGAATAAACTTACTTACTTACTAAAAGAGTATTGAGCTGGAGTGTTATTAAGATTATTAAAATAAAGTTGGTAGAATTACCGACAATATGTAAAGTAAAAGGACACAAGTGCAACTAATGTGACATTTATTGTGGCAACGTTTCGCTCTCCAGGAGCTTTATCAAGCCATTGCAAACAATACATGGACACAGAGGGTATATAAAGGCTCAGAGTGAGGTGCAATACTAGTGAGGTAACATTATAACTATTACTTGGGTAATAGCTTTTATATCCTTTTACTCTTGTACGAATTAATTGCTCTATCATATTGTACTACTACTACTACTACTACTACTACTACTACTACTACTACTACTACTACTACTACTACTACTACTACTACTACTACTACTACTACTACTACTACTACTACTACTACTACTACTACTACTACTACTACTACTACTACTACTACTACTACTACTACTACTACTACTACTACTACTACTACTACTACTACTACTACTACTACTACTACTACTACTACTACTACTACTACTACTACTACTACTACTACTACTACTACTACTACTACTACTACCACCACCACCACCACCACCACCACCACCACCACTAGTGAACATCGAAATGTTACCTCACTAGTATTGCACCTCACTCTGAGCCTTTATATACCCTCTGTGTCCATGTATTGTTTGTAATGGCTTGATAAAGCTCCTGGAGAGCGAAACGTTGCCACAATAAATGTCACATTAGTTGCACTTGTGTCCTTTTACTTTACAAGATTATTAAAGAAGCTCAGAGGGTGAGCACCCGGGGTCACAAACTAGTGCTCAGGCGGTAAGTGAGTAAAGTAAGTAAAAAGTAAGTAAAGTAAGTAAGTTTATTCAGGTATACACAAATAGTTACATAGATCATCATACATATCAGTATGTGTGTAGAGAACCTAGAATAACCCCAAAAAAAGTCAGAGTGATTTACTATTTCCATTGCAGCGGCGATATAAATTTAAAAAGAAAGGATAACCCAGAAAGTTAAGCAGGGGAGGTTATTTTGTCTTTTTTTAAAGAAAATCTGCATCACAAAAACAATATAATTAGCAGTAAAGTCTGTAGTTTGTAGTGTCAGGCAAATTTAAACTAGGCTTAATGCTAGTTGAGTTGCATGGCCCTTGTCGGTTTGGTGCTTTATTTAATTATAATTAATGCTAGTTGAATATTTTGTTAGGATTATTAACCTGGAGGCATAATGACTTTCTTGCTTAGGTAACCTGATGAGTCATTTTGACTTTTTGGGAGGTTATCCTAGGTAATTTAAACATATTTTTTTATGCAGTAATACAAAATGCAGTAATACAATGTTAAACTACATATGATACTTGTACTTGTGTACATGTACTTAAATAAACTTACTTATTTACATGTTATCAAATTGTCTGTCATATTTCCAGTGGGATCCTTTAACCCCTTCAGGGTCCAAGGCCAAAATCTGAAGTGGTGCTCCAGTGTCCAAGAAATTTTGAAAAAAAAAAAAAAATTGTTTTTTTCTTACAGAATTAAAGAGCATATTTTTGTGAAGGTAATAAGACAAAAAAAAATTCTGATCAGTACTTACCGAGATACAGTGCCAAGAAGTTTGTCCAAAATGATGTGGCGGCAACATCGACGAATTCCACATACGCGCATTACTTTATTTAGCGGTTTTTATAGTTTTTTTCTTTTTTTTCCAATTTTTTTCTTTTCCTACTAACATTTGGGGCCTGAGAGACCAATACTGTATATAATGTATATATATAAACTCACTGTATTGAACACAATAACCGCACTAAAGTTATTATCATATTATTGTTTACCACTGTTGTTTATTACAATAAACATGCACAAATCTTGTATAATACTAATGTTCTATCATATATTTACATATTTACAATCACTGGACATGGTTTTAGAACTGCTGGAGCTTGTGGAACTCCTTGAAACAGGGCACCATGCACAGAAGCACCTTACATTCCTCACACATAAACCGAGTGTCTTTGCGTCTTTGTTGCCGTCGTTTTGTTTGTGCACAGACGATGTGCACAAATTTCTTCTGAGCAAATTTCTTCTGAGTTGAAGGAAGCTGTATTATGAAATGATCACCTTCCCTCCTCAAATGCTTGGGTATATCCTGAGGAATTCGAGGACCTTGTTGTATAGCAGGTGTTCTTACCTGGTACTTCATTATGAGTTGTCTGACAACAGACAAACAAAATTCACCATACGGTGGTCTGTTGCCAGTCTTTATTTGGTACATATTATATGCATTGAGCATTGAAATGTCCATGAGATGGAAGAAAAGTTTCATGTACCACTTGTAACTCTTACGAACACAATCAACAAAGCCAATCTGCATGTCACATTTGTCAACCAAGCGCATGTTTTGTGTATAATCAATCACTGTGACTGGTTTTCGAATACGTTCATTAGTCACTCGATCAACTTTGCCACTGTCTTGCATTTCATTACGGTGAATGGTTGTCAACAATGTGACATCTCGTTTGTCATGCCACCGTAATGCCATGATGTCATTGGCAGTAAACACCTGCACGTCATCACCACGAGCACCTGCGTTGAGCCTGGGCATATGTTTACGATTAGAACGCACTGTGCCACACACATCTGTCTTGTTCACTCGCATGAAATCACTGAGTAATGGGCTTGTGTACCAGTTATCGGTATATAATGTATGCCCCTTACCAAGATAAGGTGCCATCATGTTTCTCACTACGTCACCTGAGATACCCAATAACATCTTGGTATCTTTCAATGTTTTACTTCCCGTGTATACAACAATATCCAACACCAGGCCACTGTCACAGTCACAGAGTACAAACAGTTTTATACCAAAGCGTTTCCTCTTGCTCGGTATATACTGCTTGAATGACAGTCTACCTTTGAACAAAATCAAAGACTTGTCAATTACAAGATTCTTGAATGGATAAAAGTATATGCTGAACTTTTGTTTGAGATACATGAAAACATTTCTAATCTTGTATAACCTGTCACTTCTGTCAGGCCTGGTTTTGTGAGAGAAGTGCAGCATACGTAACAGTAAGATAAACCTGTTCACTGGGATGATTTCACTGAAGACCAGGGTAGAAATTAGCCTATCTGTGGACCAGTATGCTTTTATATTATGCTTATAGACATGAGGCATAAGCATTATTGTTGCAAAAAGCAAATACATTTCTGCAACAGTCGTCTCTTTCCACCTGTGTAGTCTTGACTGTGGTGATATGATCGTATTTGCCATGGTGTACTCAAAATTCTTATTACTTTCCCTGACAATAGTTTCCATCAATGGCTGGTCAAAGAATAATTCAAAGAATTCCAGTTCATTGGCCGTGGTTCCAAGGGGACAAGTAGGTAGAATTCCACTTTGAGAGTCATCAAAGTGGTGGGGCTTGGGAACAAAATTGGGATTTTGCTGCCAATCCCAGATACGGTTTGCTGGTGGATACTGGACATCATAGGCTGGTTGTGCGGGTGGTTGTGGTTGTGGTGGGCTGGTGGCTGACGCTCCGCTTTGTCCTTGAACTGACGAGTCAGCAGCGTGGGTCCCAGCCTGGGCTGGTGAGTCACGCATGGCGGTGCCACTACCATCACCACTACCACCATCTACTGATGCCTGTGGTCTATGCATGCCAAGTGTAGCCACATCATCCTCACTATCACTATCTAAACCTGGTGTAGGGCCACGGGATGTACTCCGGGATGTACTCCGTCCCCTGGGCACAGCATAGGGTACACTACCCGAGCGCATGCAGCGGCGAACATACCGACGCTTCACTGGTGAATATGATTCCTCACTATCACTACTCGAATGATCGTCAAGCGCAATAAAATCACAATCCACGTCACTATCATCATCATTACTGAAGTCAGAGGCCTGGCCACGCGAAAATATTAGTTTTCTCTTGCGTTGAGGCACAACCGACCGTGAGTCACGAGTGCCCACACCAGAGGTAGAAGGTTGAGGATCGTCAGGGTTTTCTGCACTATTATCGATATACTGGTCATTCCTTTCGGTCACTAACTGATCAAAACCATAGAATTCGTCTTCATTTCCACTTCCATCAGTGTCAGAACTATCAGATAGGAAGAGGAGAGTCCCAATTTTCCGGGGAGTGAGAGCTGACTTGCGACGAGGCATGGTGAACAAGGGTAACTGAGCTGGCGTTCCCACAGTGCTATGCGGGCGCCTAGATTTTTTGTTTATGGCGCACACCCACCACGCAGACCCGTTCTCTCACATGTAGGCCTATGAGCGCTTTCGCGCTAAATTTGACGGCGCTAGAATTTTGGCGTAGATCTACGGTTTGGACACTCAATGTGAAGCTGTAGATCTACGGGACGGACCCTGAAAGGGTTAATCCTCTCCTCCCAGGATGCAACCCACACCAATTATCTAACGCTTAGGCACCTACTTACTGTAGGTGAACAAGGGCAACAGGTGTAATGAAATGTACTCAGAGTTTATGGATTCTCAGTGTCTAAGCTGAGACTGCTGTCAAGTGAGCCATAAGTTAATGCTAAGACTCACTGAATGAGTTCCTTTGAAATAGTTAATATTGCTTAGTTAAGAAAGTTGATGTTGCAGCCTGGTAGTTAAGTATCAGATTGTTTTCAGTGATAAGTTTAATATGTATATTAATGTAAATAGATAGTAATATTAACAATTTTGGTGGTGATAATTATTGGGTGGTTGTCTCCCTGAAGATGTGATCCACATCATCTGACTACCTCATATATTGGCTGGTGAACAGGAGCAGCAAGTGTAAGGACACTTGACCATTCATCTTTCTCTGCCTGGAGATTAAGCCCAAGTTCTTTCAGTTGTGATTCAGATGCCCTACCACTGTGTTGCAGTGACTGTTTTCTGATCCAAGAAATTTAATCTTTTCTTCTCTTCCTTGGAATGTTAAAGCCTCCCGTCCCTATTTTTTTGGTCTCATTATTATGTACCTGGTGGGTATAGTGGGAATATTTCCCATTTTGCCTTTTATAAAATCCATCTAGACAGAAGAAAAAGGGATCACTGTTGGCCATTCTAACATAGTTACCCTAGGTAGTGCTGTTGAGGTTGGGTCACTTCACCCAACGGAACTGGATCATTTTAGGACATGTCAGGTGACTCAAGTGAGACATTAGGTAACCATCTCATATGACCTTTGATTATGGAGGTAATATAATACTAGAAGTTGTTCACAGATCCAGGAGTGGGAACCGATGGCATATGACTTTTGGCATTCTTCCCGTTTTGTCCACCACCACTAACTGAAAGAAAATCAGTTAGTGCTCTTGTCTAACAAAGTAGTTTTACTAACCTTGCTTTGTAGTAGACATGCCACTCTGGTATTGTATAGCAGATGGGGGTAAGAAGTGGTGGTGTGGTTGAAGGAGAATCAGTAAGGCAAAGTTACACAGATCTTGTTTATTGTACAGATACTCTCCAACAACAATAACAACAAAAGATACCACAAATCATGAAGGAGGATTGATGTTATTCTTCATTAATGTGCTGTTGGATTACATTCATAGTTATCACTTCTCAGTACCCAACATTCCTTTCTTAAATGACCTTTATATTAACAAAATTTGGGTTGTGATGAATGGTTTGAAAAACCGACAAGTTGAAGATTGAGACACTTATGCAGCATATGGGAATCTTTATTCAGGAAACGTTTCGCCACACAGTGGCTTCATCAGTCCAATACAAAGAGGAAGGCGTAAGGAGAGGAGGAGAATGAGGTAATCAGTCCCTCAACCTGGAGTCGATGTGTTCAGTCCATCAATCTTGTAGAATGTACAGCATAGGGCCGTAGACGTGGCTTATATACTGTAGTGAGGTGAGGTGAAGCAGGCGGAGGTGGGGTCATAGTGGTACCATCCACTAGTCGAAGTAGGTCTTCGTCCAAAGGTTGAACAAGTGTTGAAAAATTCTTTGTAACAAGATCCCATGATGCTGCAGTGTCTGACAGTTGTGATGAATGGTTTGAAAAACCGACAAGTTGAAGATTGAAACACTTATGCAGCATATGGGAATCTTTATTCAGGAAACGTTTCGCCACACAGTGGCTTCATCAGTCCAATACAAAGAGGAAGGCGTAAGGAGAGGAGGAGAATGAGGTAATCAGTCCCTCAACCTGGAGTCGATGTGTTCAGTCCATCAATCTTGTAGAATGTACAGTATAGGGCCGTAGACGTGGCTTATATACTGTAGTGAGGTGAGGTGAAGCAGGCGGAGGTGGGGTCATAGTGGTACCATCCACTAGTCGAAGTAGGTCTTGGTCCAAAGGTTGAACAAGTGTTGAAGAATTCTTTGTAACAAGATCCCATGATGCTGCAGTGTCTGACAGTTGTGATGAATGGTTTGAAAAACCGACAAGTTGAAGATTGAGACACTTATGCAGCATATGTCGGTTTTTCAAACCATTCATCACAACTGTCAGACACTGCAGCATCATGGGATCTTGTTACAAAGAATTCTTCAACACTTGTTCAACCTTTGGACGAAGACCTACTTCGACTAGTGGATGGTACCACTATGACCCCACCTCCGCCTGCTTCACCTCACCTCACTACAGTATATAAGCCACGTCTACGGCCCTATGCTGTATATTCTACAAGATTGATGGACTGAACACATCGACTCCAGGTTGAGGGACTGATTACCTCATTCTCCTCCTCTCCTTACGCCTTCCTCTTTGTATTGGACTGATGAAGCCACTGTGTGGCGAAACGTTTCCTGAATAAAGATTCCCATATGCTGCATAAGTGTCTCAATCTTTAAAATTTGGGTTACACTACCATATAAGAAAACACAAACTAGGTAATGAAAACAACCTTCATGATTAAAAGTCAAGCCTGTCAGAAGGCTTTACTACCCTTCTTGAACCTGTGAGAGGTGGTGTTTGGGAGTCTGCACTGCTGGAAAAATCTCCCTTTCCACTCCTCTTCATACTACCCACTCTTACATCTCCAAATCACTCCTCTCCAGTTCATTATTATCATCAACTCCAAGATTACTACCGAGCCAGAAGAGGTCCATTTCATATTCTGGGAAATAGGTTCAGGTCCAGGTGTAGAAACCAATGATGGCACATTAGGCTCAGAATATTGTTTGGAATTATCCATAAACTTTTGCAAAAGTTGATCTGCATGTCTTTTCCACACCATGTTTCCAAACCTTTGAACTTGAACCTTATAATTTCAGATAAGTAGAACTTTGGTAATTTTACCTTCTATCAATGGTTTACCCTTTCTAAAATTTTTTGCACACACAGCATCACTTACTTGAAACTTTTGGTCATTCTCCTTAAGCAGCCCATTAACTAATTTGTTGAAAAAATTATCTGCTTGAGACTCAAGTTTTATTGATGTGAGAGCAACACTAAACTTTTTATTAACCCTTTGACTGTTTACGACGTATAAATACGTCTTACGAGCCAATGTTTCAGACGTATTTATACGCACAAATTCTAGCGGCTTCAAATCAAGCGGGAAAGGCCTGGTAGGCCTACATGAGAGAGAATGGGTCTCAGTGGTCAGTGTGCACCCTGTGAAAAAAATCTGGGACCCAGCAGTGCATTGTGGGAACGCCATCTTGTTAGTCCATTTTCACCATGCCTCTCAGTAAGAAGTTCCTCACTCCTCAGCGGATTGGAGGTCTTTTGTTCCCAAGTGATAGCTCTAACAGCGATGAAAATGTCAGTGACAGTGAATTTCAGGGTTTTGAAGTGAGTGTTACCAGAAAAAGTGCCCAGGATAACGTAATTAGTGATGAAAACCCAGATGACCCACAACCTTCCACCTCTGGTGCTGGGCCGGCTTGTTCACGTTCACATTCGCCTGTACCAGGACGAAAGAGGAAACTATTTGGTCGTGTACAACACCCAGATGATAGCAGTGAATGTGATAGTGATAGTGATTTCAAGGTCATTGAAAGCAGTTCTAGTGACAGTGAGGGTGAATATTCCCCAGTGAAGCGGCAGTATGTACGACGTAGCATGCGGTCTGGTAGTGTTTCATATGTTGTTCCAAGGGGAAGGAGAAACTCTGGGAGCACATCCCGTGGCCCTACACCACGACCTGATAGTGAAGATGACGATATTGTAACGATGGGTATGAGTGATGTGAGTGAGGGAGCAGGCAGTGGTGGTGATAGTGAGGGTGGCATGGCCCATGTGGCACCATCAGCGGGCCACGCTACTACCCACGCTGCTGACTCTGCACAACAACCAGCTTCACCCGACCCCACACTCCCACAACCTGCACTCCCACAACCTGCACAACCACAACCTGCACAACCACAACCTGCACAACCACAACCACTGTACAATATCCAGACCCCACCAGCAGACCTCATCTGGGGTTGGCAGGACGGTGACGAGTTTGTTCCCAGTCCCCATGACTTTGATGAAACACAAAGTGGAATAAAGCCATCATGTCCACTTGGGAACAATGCCAGTGAACTGGACTGCTTTGAGTTATTCTTCGATGAACCCCTGATGGACATCATTGTCAGGGAAACAAACACATACTGTGATTACACCATGGCAAATACAATTCTCTCACCAAAATCACGGCTACACAAGTGGAAGGAGACAACTGTGGCAGAGATGTACCTGTTTTTTGCCACAATAATGCTTATGCCACATGTGTATAAGCATACTGTCACCACATACTGGGCAACAGAACGCCTGATTTCAACTCCAGGTTTTAGTGACATTATAGGTGTCAATCGTTTCCTGATAATGTTACGTATGTTACACTTTTCAGACAAAACCAGGCCTGACAGAAGCGACAGGTTATATAAGATAAGAAATGTGTTTATGTACCTGAAACAAAAGTGCTGCGTGTATTTTTATCCCTTCAGGAAGCTTGTTATTGATGAGTCCTTGATTTTATTCAAAGGAAGACTCTCATTCAAGCAATATACAGTGGACCCCCGCATACCGTTGGCCTTACATAATGTTAAATCCGCATACCGATACGTTTTATCGCTAAGATTTTGCCTCGCATACCGCTAAAAAACCCGCTCAACGCTGTTCGTCCGAGACGCGTCTAATGTGCGGCCTTAGCCAGCCTCACATGTTCCGCCGGTGGCATTGTTTACCAGCCAGCCTCCGCGGTAACATCCAAGCATACAATCGGAATATTTCGTATTATTACAGTGTTTTTGGTGATTTTATCTGCAAAATAAGTGACCATGGGCCCCAAGAAAGCTTCTAGTGCCAACCCTACAGGAATAAGGGTGAGAATTACTATAGAGATGAAGAAAGAGATCATTGATAAGTATGAAAGTGGAGTGCGTGTCTCCGAGCTGGCCAGGTTGTATAATAAACCCCAGTCAACCATCGCTACTATTGTGGGCAACAAAAAGGCAATCAAGGAAGCTGTTCTTGCCAAAGGTTCAACTGTGTTTTCGAAACAGAGATCGCAAGTGATGGAAGATGTTGAGAGACTTATTGGTGTGGATAAATGAGAAACAGATAGCAGGAGATAGCATCTCTCAAGTGATCATAAGTGAAAAGGCTAGGAAGTTGCATGAGGATTTAATTAAAAAAATGCCTGCAACTAGTGATGATGTGAGTGAATTTAAGGCCAGCAAAGGTTGGTTTGAGAGATTTAAGAAACGTAGTGGCATACATAGTGTGATTAGGCATGGTGAGGCTGCCAGTTCGGACCACAAAGCAGCTGAAAAATATGTGCAGGAATTCAAGAAGTACATAGAAAGTGAAGGACTGAAACCTGAACAAGTGTTTAATTGTGATGAAACAGGCCTGTTTTGGAAGAAAATGCTAAGCAGGACCTACATTACTCAGGAGGAAAAGGCACTCCCAGGACATAAGCCTATGAAAGACAGGCTTACTCTGTTGATGTGTTCCAATGCTACTGGTGATTGCAAAGTGAAGCCTTTATTAGTGTATCACTCAGAAACTCCCAGAGCGTTCAGACAAAAGAATATCCTCAAGGCTAATTTGTGTGTGCTGTGGAGGGCAAACAGTAAGGCATGGGTCACTAGAGACTTTTTCTATGACTGGTTACACCATGCATTTGCCCCCAATGTGAAAGATTACCTAACTGAAAAGAAATTAGACCTTAAGTGCCTCCTGGTGTTAGACAATGCCCCTGGTCATCCTACAGACGTGGCAGAGCGACTTTATGGAGACATGAAGTTCATTAAGGTGAAGTTTTTGCCTCCTAATACCACTCCTAATACCAGGCCCGGTGGCCTGGTGGCTAAAGCTCCCGGCGGGTGGAAACATTTCGACACGTTTCCTTACACCTGTTGTCCTGTTCACCTAGCAGCAAATAGATACCTGGGTGTTAGTCGACTGGTGTGGGTCGCATCCTGGGGGACAAGATTAAGGACTCCAATGGAAATAAGTTAGACAGTCCTCGATGACGCACTGACTTTCTTGGGTTATCCTGGGTGGCTAACCCTCCGGGGTTAAAAATCCGAATGAAATCTTATCTTATCTTATCTTATCTTATCCTCTCCTGCAGCCCATGGACCAGCAGGTTATTGCAAACTTCAAAAAACTGTACATAAAAGTTCTGTTTGAAAGGTGCTTTGTAGTGACCTCAGAAACTCAACTGACTCTAAGAGAGTTTTGGAGAGATCACTTTAATATCCTCAATTGTGTAAACCTTATAGGTAAGGCTTGGGAGGGAGTGACTAAGAGGACCTTGAACTCTGCTTGGAAGAAACTGTGGCCAGAATGTGTAGACAAAAGGGATTTTGAAGGATTTGAGGCTAACCCTGAGAGGAGTATGCCAGTTGAGGAATCAATTGTGGCATTGGGGAAGTCCTTGGGGTTGGAGGTTAGTGGGGATGATGTGGAAGAGTTGGTGGAGGAGGATAATGAAGAACTAACCACTGATGAGCAGATAGATCAACTTCAACAGCAAGAGGCCAGACCTGAGGAAACTGGTTCGGAGGAGGGGAGAGAGAAATTGAAGAAGTTGCCTACTACAAAGATTAAGGAAATCTGTGCAATGTGGCTGAAAGTGCAAACCTTTATGGATGAAAATCACCCTCACACAGCTATTGCAAGCCGTGCTGGTGACTATTACACTGACAATGTTGTGAAACACTTTAGGGAAGTCATAAAGGAACGAGAGGTACAGGCCACTATGGACAGATATGTTGTGCGACAGAAGTCCAGTGACTCTGAAGCTTGTCCTAGTGGCATTAAAAGAAGAAGGGAAGTAACCCCAGAAAAGGACTTGACACCTCAAGTCTTAATGGAAGGGGATTCCCCTTCTAAACATTAAGACTCTCTCCTCCTCCCATCCCATCAATCATCACCAGATCTTCAATAAAGGTAAGTGTCATGTAATTGTGCATGCCTTTTTCAGTTTGTGTGTATTAAAATTAATATTTCATGTGGTAAAAATGTTTTTTTTTCATACTTTGGGGTGTCTTGCACGGATTAATTTGATTTCCATTATTTCTTATCGGGAAAATCCATCCGCATAACGATAATTTCGCATAACAATGAGCTCTCATGAACAGATTAATATCGTTATGCAGGGGTCCACTGTATACCAAGCAAGAGGAAACGCTTTGGTATAAAGCTATTTGTACTGTGTGACTGCAGAAGCGGTCTAGTTTTGGATATCATTGTGTACACTGGCAGTAATACTTTGAGAGATACCATGAAGTTGGGTATCTCTGGTGATGTGGTTCGAACAATGATGGAACCATATCTTGGTAAGGAGCATATGTTATTTACTGATAACTGGTACACAAGCCCCTTACTCAGTGATTTCTTGCGAGTGAACTTGACAGACGTGTGTGGCACAGTGCATCATAATCGTAAACATATGCCAAGGTTCGATGCTAGCACTCACAGAGGTGAGGTGCAAGCCTTTGCTGCCAATGACATCATGGCATTTCGGTGGCATGACAAATGTGATGTCACATTATTGACATCAGTTCACCGAAACGAAATGGTACACAGTGGCAGGCACAACAGAGAGACCAATGAACCCATTCTAAAGCCTGCAGCTGTCATGGACTACAACCTCAATATGCGCTTAGTGGACAAATGTGACATGCAGATTGGGTTTGCAGACTGTGTACGCAAGAGTTATAAGTGGTATATAAAACTTTTTTTCCATCTTGTTGATATCTCTATGCTGAATGCTTATAACATATACAAGTTGAAGACCAACAAAACACCAAAATATGGTGAATTTTGCTTGTCAGTAATCAGACAAATAATGCAAAGTACCAAGGAGCAACACCTGCAATAGACCAGCGCCCACGAAATTACAAACACACGTCATCTCGTTTCAGGCCTGGTGATCACTACCCCATGCAACTGCCTCCTACTACTGCCAAGAAAAATGCTCAGAAGAGGTGTTATGTATGTACACATACCACAAAACGCCCACAAACACGCAGAGACACTCGTTTTATGTGTGAGGAGTGTCAAGTGCCCCTCTGCATATACCCATGTTTCAAAGAGTTCCACAAGCTGCAGCAGTTCTAGGAATGTGTTTAGTGACTGTACATTATTATTATTATTATCACACCGGCCGATTCCCACCAAGGCAGGGTGGCCCGAAAAAGAAAAACTTTCACCATCATTCACTCCATCACTGTCTTGCCAGAAGGGTGCTTTACACTACAGTTTTTAAACTGCAACATTAACACCCCTCCTTCAGAGTGCAGGCACTGTACTTCCCATCTCCAGGACTCAAGTCCGGCCTGCCGGTTTCCCTGAATCCCTTCATAAATGTTACTTTGCTCACACTCCAACAGCACGTCAAGTATTAAAAACCATTTGTCTCCATTCACTCCTATCAAACACGCTCACGCATGCCTGCTGGAAGTCCAAGCCCCTCGCACACAAAACCTCCTTTACCCCCTCCCTCCAACCCTTCCTAGGCCGACCCCTACCCCGCCTTCCTTCCACTACAGCTGATACACTCTTGAAGTCCTTCCACTACATGTCCGACCACCTCAACAACCCTTCCTCAGACTACACTCTTGAAGTCACTCTGTTTCGCTCCATTCTCTCTACATGTCCGAACCACCTCAACAACCCTTCCTCAGCCCTCTGGACAACAGTTTTGGTAATCCCGCACCTCCTCCTAACTTCCAAACTACGAATTCTCTGCATTATATTCACACCACACATTGCCCTCAGACATGACATGTCCACTGCCTCCAGCCTTCTCCTCGCTGCAACATTCATCACCCACGCTTCACACCCATATAAGAGCGTTGGTAAAACTATACTCTCATACATTCCCCTCTTTGCCTCCAAGGACAAAGTTCTTTGTCTCCACAGACTCCTAAGTGCACCACTCACCCTTTTCCCCTCATCAATTCTATGATTCACCTCATCTTTCATAGACCCATCCGCTGACACGTCCACTCCCAAATATCTGAATACATTCACCTCCTCCATACTCTCTCCCTCCAATCTGATATCCAATCTTTCATCACCTAATCTTTTTGTTATCCTCATAACCTTACTCTTTCCTGTATTCACTTTTAATTTTCTTCTTTTGCACACCCTACCAAATTCATCCACCAATCTCTGCAACTTCTCTTCAGAATCTCCCAAGAGCACAGTGTCATCAGCAAAGAGCAACTGTGACAACTCCCACTTTATGTGTGATTCTTTATCTTTTAACTCCACGCATTTTGCCAAGACCCTCGCATTTACTTCTCTTACAACCCCATCTATAAATATATTAAACAACCATGGTGACATCACACATCCTTGTCTAAGGCCTACTTTTACTGGGAAATAATTTCCCTCTTTCCTACATACTCTAACTTGAGTCTCACTATCCTCGTAAAAACTCTTCACTGCTTTCAGTAACCTACCTCCTACACTGCAACATCTGCCACATTGCCCCCCTATCCACCCTGTCATACGCCTTTTCCAAATCCATAAATGCCACAAAGACCTCTTTAGCCTTATCTAAATACTGTTCACTTATATGTTTCACTGTAAACACGTGGTCCACACACCCCCTACCTTTCCTAAAGCCTCCTTGTTCATCTGCTATCCTATTCTCCATCTTACTCTTAATTCTTTCAATAATAACTCTACCATACACTTTACCAGGTATGCTCAACAGACTTATCCCCCTATAATTTTTGCACTCTCTTTTGTCCCCTTTGCCTTTATACAAAGGAACTATGCATGACTTAAGAAATCGTAATGACACGATTGCCATATTGAACCCGCGGTCATAGGTACTCCAGCCCGTTGGACTCTATGACCGCTGGTTCAATTCTATGCATGCTCTCTGCCAATCCCTAGGTTTATTTCCAACATATTAAATAATTGCACCAACCACTCCAAAACTATATCCCCACCTGCTATTAACATTTCTATTTTTATCCCATGAATCCCGGCTGCCTTACCCCCTTTCATTTTACCTACTGCCTCACGAACTTCCCCCACACTCACAACTGGCTCTTCCTCACTCCTACAAGATGTTATTCCTCCTTGCCCTATACACGAAATCACAGCTTCCCTATCTTCATCAACATTTAACAATTCCTCAAAATATTCCCTCCATCTTCCCAATACCTCTAACTCTCCATTTAATAACTCCCCTCTTCTATTTTTAACTGACAAATCCATTTGTTCTCTTGGCTTGCTTAACTTGTTAATCTCACTCCAAAACTTTTCCTTATTTACAACAAAATTTGTTGATAAGATCTCACCCACTCTCTCATTTGCTCTCTTTTTACATTGCTTCACCACTCTCTTAACCTCTCTCTTTTTCTCCATATACTCTTCCCTCCTTGCATCACTTCTACTTTGTAAAAACTTCTCATATGCTAACTTTTTCTCCCTTACTGCTCTCTTTACATCATCATTCCACCAATCGCTCCTCTTCCCTCCCGCACCCACTTTCCTGTAACCATAAACTTCTGCTGAACACTCTAACACTACATTTTTAAACCTACCCCATACCTCTTCGACCCCATTGCCTATGCTCTCATTAGCCCATCTATCCTCCAATACTTGTTTATATCTTACCCTAACTGCCTCCTCTTTTAGTTTATAAACCTTCACCTCTCTCTTCCCTGATGCTTCTATTCTCCTTGTACCCCATCTACCTTTTACTCTCAGTGTAGCTACAACTAGAAAGTGATCTGATATATCTGTGGCCCCTCTATAAACATGTACATCCTGAAGTCTACTCAACAGTCTTTTATCTACCAATACATAATCCAACAAACTACTGTCATTTCGCCCTACATCATATCTTGTATACTTATTTATCCTCTTTTTCTTAAAATATGTATTACCTATAACTAAACCCCTTTCTATACAAAGTTCAATCAAAGGGCTCCCATTATCATTTACATCTGGCACCCCCAAACTTACCTACCACACCCTCTCTAAAAGTTTCTCCTACTTTAGCATTCAGATCCCCTACCACAATTACTCTCTCACTTGGTTCAAAGGCTCCTATACATTCACTTAACATCTCCCAAAATCTCTCTCTCTCCTCTACATTCCTCTCTTCTCCAGGTGCATACACGCTTATTATGACCCACTTTTCACATCCAACCTTTACTTTAATCCACATAATTCTTGAATTTACACATTCATATTCTCTTTTCTCCTTCCATAACTGATCCTTCAACATTACTGCTACCCCTTCCTTTGCTCTAACTCTCTCAGATACTCCAGATTTAATCCCATTTATTTCCCCCCACCGAAACTCCCCTACCCCCTTCAGCTTTGTTTCGCTTAGGGCCAGGACATCCAACTTCTTTTCATTCATAACATCAGCAATCAACTGTTTCTTGTCATCCGCACTACATCCACGCACATTCAAGCATCCCAGTTTTATAAAGTTTTTCTTCTTCTCTTTTTTAGTAAATGTCTATAGGAGAAGGGGTTACTAGCCCATTGCTCCCAGCATTTTAGTCGCCTCATACGACACACATGGCTTACGGAGGAAAGATTCTTTTCCGCTTCCCCATGGACAATAGAAGAAATAAAGAAGAACAAGAGCTATTTAGAAAAAGGGGAAAAACCTAGATGTATGTATATATATATGCATGTGTGTGTCTGTGAAGTGTGACCAAAGTGTAAGTAGGAGTAGCAAGATATCCCTGTTATCTAGCATGTTTATGAGACAGAAAAGAAACCAGCAATCCTACCATCATGCAAAACAGTTACAGGTTTCTGTTTCACAGTCATCTGGCAGGACGGTAGTACTTCCCTGGGTGGTTGCTGTCTTCCAACCTACTACCTTAGGTTGGAAGACAGCATATATAGACAGTATATATACATCAAACACGGTACCTCGTAAGACGTATATATACGGCCGCAACAGTCAAAGGGTTAAAAAAAAAAAAAAAATTCTTATGCAGTGATAGAAAATCTTTTCCCGATTGTAATGACACCAAAAAAACGAAATTTGATGGAAAACTGACGGAATTACGCTCTCGCGAAGTTAGCGACCTCAGCGATATTTACAAATCAGCAATTTCGTAAACTTTGAGCTCTATTTTCGGCAAATTCCATTGTCCCAGTCGACCAAACTTATAGCTATTTCTTTAGAACTCCGTTTTTTCTATCGATTGAGTACAAGAAACTGCCCATTTACCGATTTCAACTACCCAATAACGTGGTCAGAAATTTGCAATTTGGCCAATTTCACGAAAATTAAAAAATATGACAATTCAAAATAAGGTCCAGAATGAACAATGCAGACATTCCTGGCTCTAAAATAACATTTTCTTTGTTCATCAGTCACATCTCCAAGCCCCTCTGATATTACTCTTGCTTTCTATTATGAATTTTTATTAAACAAAAAGTAGATTTACTCTTACGCATACTACTGCAATATTGTAATAATTGTATAAATAACATCAACCCATTCATGACTGCATATTAGAATGGCTAGTTGGACATTTATTGAACAATGACATCATATGTTTACTTTTGAACATCGGCAAAAATCAAACATTTCCCCTACTTTGAGCTCCATTTCAAGGTTCTTTTCATAGTAAAATCAATCAAAATCACCTCTATTTCTATAATATATTTTCCATTCTATCAAATGAAATAAAAAAAATGAGAATACAACCATAAATGCTATACAAAAATAGACCACCAAGTTGGCATTTTAATTTAAAAAAACGGTCGGAGTTTTTTTTTTCTCATTATGCACTGCATGGGTGCATAAGCAGTACTAGTACTGCTTATGCACCCTGAAAGGGTTAAGCATCTAATTTTGAAGTAATGAGTTTTGGGCTGAACAATCCTTAGCACAATATACAGTAATGAAGTGGAATTAAGGTTAAGTTGAGCGTTCTTAAATTATTTAGAAGTTTTTTGAGTAACTGGTAGGTATTGAGTATAGTTTGACTGTTTAATTTTGGGTGACGAGGTGATTGATTTTTAAGTAGAGCTTTAACCCTTTGACTGACTCAAGCCCCTTTCTGAAACTGTCATTCTATGTTGCAAAATTTTTAGAAAAAAAAAAATTATTTTTACTTATGAAATGATAGAGAATCTTTTCCCGATGGTAATGACATGAAAAGTACAAAATTTGGTCGAAAACTCATGGAATTAGGCTCCCGTGAATTAGCGGTCTCGGCGACATATATGCATCGGCAATTTTGCCGACTTTGAGCCCTGTTTTTGGCCAATTCCGTTGTTCCAGTTGACCAAACTCATAGCTATTTCTTTAGAACTCCATTTTTTTCTATCAACTGAGTACAAGAAACCGCCCATTTACTGATTTGAACTACCCAGTAAAGTGGTCAGAAATTGGCAATTTGGCCAATTTCATGCAAATTAAAAAAGATGCCAATTTCAAAGTAGGATCCAGAATAAACAATGTAGACATTCTTCGCACTAAAATAACATATCCTCTGTTCATTAGTCACATCTTTAGGCCCCTCTTATATTACTATTGCTTTCTATTTTGATTTTTTATTCATACAAAAAATACAAAATTTACTGTTATGCAGACTAATGCATTATCGTAAAAATGGTATAAATAATATCAGTGCACTAGTGAAAGAATATTATACTCCATAGTTGATGTGTATTGGACGTGTGGTGTGATTTCCTTACTCTTGAACATTGGTAGAAATCGAACATTTCCGCTACTTTGAGCTCAATTTCAAGGTCGTTTTCATCGTGAAACTAATCAAAATCATCCCTATTTCTGCAATATGTTTTCCATTTTATCACGTGAGACCATGAAAACGAGAATACAACGATAAATACTATACGAAAATACACCTCAAATTCGGCGTTTTAATCCAAAAAAACGGTCAGTTTTTTTTTCTCATTATGCACTGAGTGCTGCAGGATTTTTTTATGTGGTGCACACTGACCACACAGACCCATTCTCTCACATGTGGGCCTACCAGCTTTCTCCTGCTTGGTTTGAAGCCACTAGAATTATTGAGTATATGTACGTCCGAAACACTGCCTCGTAAGACATATATATACGACCAAAACAGTCAAAGGGTTAAAATGATTTGCAGGCAGGGGTCTTTTAGTGTGTTCTGGCAATGAATTCCAGATCTTGGGGCCTTTTGTATGGATAGCATTTTTGCATAGGGACAGATGGACACAAGGGATATCGAAGAGTGATTTGTCTTGTATTATGGCTGTGTGTTCTGTTATAGTTATCAAGGAGTTTGAGAGGAGGGCTTATATTTGTGTGTAGTGTTCTGTGTATGTAGTTGGGACAATAATAAGTGTGGATGTTTTGTATATTAACCCTTTCAGGGTCGCCAGGCCCTCTCCAAGACTTGTTCTCAGGGTCGCCAAATTTAAAAAAAAAAATTATTTTTTCTTATGAAAATATAGAGAATCTTTTCCCGATCATAATGACACCAAAAGTATGAAATTTGATGGAAAACTTATGGAATTATGCTCTTGCGAAGTTAACGGTCTCGACAATGTTTATGCATCAGCAATTTTGCCCACTTTGAACCCTATTTTGGGCCAATTCCAGTGTACTAGTCGACAAAAATCATAACTATTTCGCTAGAACTCCATTTTTTTCTACTGATTGAGTACAAGAAACCACCCATTTACCGATTTCAACTATCCAATAAAGTGGTCAGAATTTAGCAATTTTGCCAATTTCACACAAATTTCAAAAGATGCCAATTTCCAAATAGGGTCCAGAATAAACAAGAAAGATATTCCTGGCACTAAAATAACAAGGTCTCTGTTCGTTAGTCACATCCCCAGGCCCCTCTTATATTTCTTTGGCTTTCCACTTTGAATTTTTATTCTTACAAAAAATAGAAGATTTACTGTTATGCAGACTACTGCATTAGTGTAGAAATGGTATAAATAATATCAGCACACTTGTGAAAGAATATTAGACTCACCAGTTGACATGTATTAGATGCTTGGCATGATTTGTTTACTTTTGAACTTTGGTAAAAATCGAACATTTCTGCTACTTTGAGCTCAATTTCAAGATACTTTTCATTGTAAAACCAGTCAAAATCATCTCAATTTCTGTAATATGTCTTCCATTCTATAAAATGAGACCAGGAAAACTAGAATACAACAATAAATACCATACGAAAATACAGTGCAAAGTGGCTGTTTTAATCCAACAACACCGTCAAAGATTTTTTTTTTTCTCATTACGCACTGTGTGCGGCAGGATTGTTTTTATATTGTGCACACTGACCACATAGACCCATTCTTTCATATGTAGACCTACCAGCTTTCTCTCACTAGATTTGAGGGCTCTAGAATTTAGGCGTACTAGTATGTCAAAAACCCTGGTGCGTAAGCTGTACTAGTACGTCCGAAACCCTGAAAGGGTTAAGCAAGTTAAGACTCTTGAAAAGCAGCGGAGTATGCTGTCTAGTGCCGGAGTTAGTTATCAATTGGACTGCAGCTCTTTGCTGGGTTATTAACCCTTAAATGGTCCAAATGTATATATATGTTCACTTGAGCAGCACCCCAAATATTTTGAAAAGTAAAAAAATTATTTTTTTTATTGAAAAAAAGAGCACATTCTACGTGTTACAGGATAAAAAAAAAAAATTTAGGGTCAGTATTTACCGAGATGTGAGGCCCAGAAGTTGGCACTGGATGCTCACATGACAGCAACATCAAGTCCTGAGGCTTGCAGAAGTGTTGCTGATATACCTTTTTTTCCATTTTTCATATTTTATGTAATTTTTATGTTCTGATAATTACAATTTGTAGTAGTTCTTGTTATTTTATAACCAATCTTTCTTCTGACACTAGTATTAGGTACTGAAATTGTGCTCAAATTGTCACAAACACACCTTGGGGCATTCCGACGGTTCATGTCTGTTCTTTCCCACTGCCATGCGTGAAAGCCCAAATACCTATGGTGGCTTCTCGCCCTCTTTTTCTTAACCACTACCGATCTCATTCTCATGCTATCACAGTGCACGCTGATGGTTCCAAGTCTTCTGATGGCATTGGACTTGCAGCGGTGTTTTCGGACAGCATTGTGTGAGGGCATTTATTATCCCCTGTATGCCATTCTCATAGCACTTATCCGTATTGCATCTATGCCTGTGTCACCATTTGTGGTTGTTTCAGACTCCCTTAGTGTTTTACAGGCTATATGAAAATTTGATAACCTCTTCCCCTGGTTCTTCATATCCAACTTTGGTTACGCCGTATCTCTAGCAAGCATAAAGATATTGTTTTTTGTTGGGTTCCCGGTCATGTTGACTTACAGGGCAATGAATAGGCAGACACTGCTGCACTGTCAGCAGTACATGACCTCCCAGTTTCATATAGAGATGCTCCATTCACAGACTATTTTGCTGTAATTGCTACCTACCTCTGCACCTATTGGCAACAACATTGGTCTGATCTGCTCTATAATAAACTGTATTCTTTTAAACCGTGTATAGGTTTCAGGCCATCTTCTTATCATCAGTGTCGAGGTTGGGAGACTCTCTCCTGCCTTCGCATCGGCCACACTCATCTTACTCACGGGTATCTCATGGAGAGGCGCCCTGTTCCCTACTGTGAGAATTGTCAGGTTCCAGTTTCTGTTAGCCACATTCTGTTGGACTGCCCACTCTTATCAATGAGCATGCAGAATTTACCTCCAGCATAACAAGCAAGAGGGAAGAACAGCTATATACTACTCAGATCAACTTGAATGTATCAACAATACATGCACAAGGATGAACATAGAGAATATATTATAGCTAAATTTAAATCCAAAGACCTACAGAAACCTCTCACAGTGATAAACATCTACGGTGTTCCACAGTCTAACATTTACCAATTTAGTGTAAAATTAGGAAGCATGATATCTGATGCACACATGAACAAAGACCACTTGCTACTCATAGGCAACTTCAATATAAATCTCCTGCGTGACCATGACCTACAAGTAACTGAATTCACAAACACTATGAGCAACTGCTTGCTGCTACCAACAGTAACAAAACCTACAAGAATCTCGGAGACTAGTATCTCCTTATTAGACCACATCTGGACAAACACCATATCCCTTTTAAAATCAGGCATAATCACAGATAACACCACAGACCACTACCCTACCTTTCTCATAACCAACCTAGGTAAAGTGCCCTAAGACACTACTAAAGTTACCTTCAGACTACATAGCGAGACAGCTATTAATAACTTTATAACAGCAATGACAAACATCGACTGGCACAACGAGCTAGAAAACTGTACAGATATTGATGATTGTATTAATAATTTTCTAAAAAAGACCCAATACCTCTATAACATGCATTGCCCTAAAACACTAAACGGCTAAGAGACTGAACAGTCCCTGGCTAACACCCAGCATCCTCAAATCCATTAATATAGAGCACCTATATGAAAAACAGTACAGAGTAGGCAAATAACCAGAGATCAAACTAAATGTTACTTGTCAATTCTAACCAGCCTGATAAGGTAAAAAAAATTGTATTATGAGAACAGTTTACAAAACTTAAGAGCTGATATAAAAAAGACCTGGAAAACATTATCTGAAATTCTAGGAACCAAAAAGATATCTAAAAACAGAACAATCAAACTAACAATGTTAAACCAGATGAACCCCTACTCCCACCAACTGAAACAGCAAACTCAGTGTTTTCTTCTCCACCATAGGAAAAAACCTAGTGAGCAAAATCCCAACCTCAGACACCCCACCAAATGAGAAGCATTCTTCTTCTTTCCTATACTACCTAACCTCTTTTTTTATTCTCCTCATAAAAATTCTCCCTACTTTAATCTAGGAATACAGTTTTAGGACTTCAGCATCACTCCCTGAGCCACCTTAGTATGCATTTTCCAATTACATATACATGTATATGTGGTGTGTGATAAACAATTCCTTATACCTTACTATATACTAAATATCATAGAAGTATTCTTTATTCATATTACAATATAAACATTTAACATTAATCCACATCTAACTTTTTCTTTCAAATCCATCTTGTTGTGTGATAATATATCCTATCTTTTCAGTCACAGTATCCACCCCATTTCTACCCTATGCTTTACCTAGTAGTATATACTTAAAATAATTATTTCCCTACATACACATACACTACCATTCCTTGTCCATCTTCACTTCTTGCATATATACATCATTGGAACATATACAGTTCAGTATACTAATTACTTCAACACTATTTCAGTCTGCTTTGGTCATTTCTGTCTTAATTTCTTCCATCCCAAGTGATTTTCCAATGCTTTCTTAACGCTTTACTCCTTTATTTCATTTTCACTTCCATCCTTCACTCATTCTGTCTCATTCTTCATCTCAAGCATGAAGTGTGATTCCACTCCTAGCAGACAGTCATTTGCTTCCTTCACTTTCTCAGTTTCTTTCTTCCAAACTAGTTGGCAATGGCTCACTCGTTCTTTTATTTGCATTTTGTACTTTTTTATATACTGTACATATTTAATTTCTTTTTTTTTCATATATTTTACCTTTATTGTATTATTATTTTTTTTTACAGATATGATGGCACTTAGAAGAATATCACAGCAAGGCCTGTTAACCAACCGATTATTCTACTGTGTTCATAGAGAACAGTGGGCACAGAGCTCCTTCAGAGGAATTGAACAGATGACAAAAGTGACGAGCAGTATGCGAAGCAAACAATATTCTCTAAATTCAGTTTTATATGACAGTAAAATTTATAATAATGAGAATATTGCTGAGAATAATAAGTCTGAATTATCTGTCCATCCTGAAGTGCCCTCCATTAAATTAGAAACAAATAATATTAAATGTAAAATAAATGACAAGTATGATAACGAAAATGGAAAGGATCTTTTCAAAATTCTCAGGTCACACTTAAAAAATGTCACAAGTGGTAAACGGCAGTACATTATGGATTTTGATGTAGCAGAAAAGCTTGTGAGGCATTTAAGTAAAGATTTAGAGAAAGAAGATGTAATTGTGGAGTGCTCTCCTGGTCTTGGTGTTCTCACTAGAAAACTTTTGACGCAAACAAATCATAACATAATTGCTTATGAACCTCATGAGTCCCTAAGATCCAGCCTTGTGGACGTCCTAGGTTTGCAGTATCCTTCACGTTTACACATCTATGATCTTGATGTGCAAAAGTTTTATTCATATTATATTAGTGAAAGAAGAGACCCAGGACGAAAATTACTACACAAACTTTTATACCCCATGTGTTTACATGGGAACAGTGGTATATCTCCCGTCAAAATTGTAGGAGTAATTTTTGACATGAAGTTCTTTGCAAGATTGGTACTGAGTTTTGTATTTCAGTGTTGTTTTTATGAAGACATTTTTCCAATTTTTTATTTATATATTCCTAATAGGATTTTTGACAGAATTGTAGTTGGTTCAAAGAACTTTTCATACCACTACTTAAGTATCCCTTTTCAAATATATTTCCACCTGGAGCATCTGGATGTGGCATCCAGGTCTGGGTTTTACCCTCCTCTGAGGGCGCATGGAAGGAATACTAGGATGGCGCCTGGAAGCAATAATATGTATCTGATCAAGATATCACCAAGGAAAGAGCTGTGGGAAATGGTAAGTAATTGCACATATAGTAAAAGGTTTTGTTAGACTATCATTAAAAATTTAAACAAATACACAGTTCCTTTGATTCTGGTGAGAAGTATTGAAATAGGGACTTGGACCTGTTCTACCTTTCCATGGATTGAGCCTTCTTGCTTCTCACTCCTCAAGCAGTAGGGAATGGGAGTCATTTCCCCAACCTGAGAAAGGGAAGTTATTTCCCTAGTCTGGGGAATGGGAGTCATTTCCCCAGCCTGAGAAGGGAAGTCATTTCCCCATTCTGGGGAATGGGAGCCATTTCTTCAGCCTGAGGAAAGGAAGTCATTTCCCCAGTCATGGGAATTAGTCATTTCCACAGCCTGAGGAAGGGAAGTCATTTCCCCAGTCTGGGGAATTGGAGTCATTTTCCCAGCCTGAGGAAGGGAAGTCATTTTACCAGCTGGGAGAATGGGAGTCATGTCTGTTCTTCAGAAATGCTCTGCATTCTAGAGTCTTTCTTTTGTGCTTAATAATATTTTATTACTGTACATTTAAACAACATTTTGTAATATTGAAGAAAGAAATAAAGTTTGTTTCTCAATAAAACTGTTTAGTGAGCAAAGTATACCACTTTTTTATTAGAATGTGATTGCCAATGATCAAACTAACTATAGTCAAACTATAGTTAGTTTGTGCCAGATAGTTTCTTATTATGACAATCTCTCATCTAGTCATTTCTAGATATTGTACTTCAATTTAAATTATTATGAGATAGGGAAGGAAGCACTTGAGTTTTCTCTATGCTTTGTGGAGTCCAATAACCTTCCATAATGGAGAGGTACACGACCTACCACATTATTGTCATTATTATTACTTGGTATTATTATTATAATTGTTATTTTTATACTAAACCTTAAGGGGTCATACAGTACTTTGGGGAATGGGTAGCATTAAGGTTCGATCCAAGGAAGGGAAGCACAGGTCCAATTCCATGGGGTGTCCCATGGCCATGTAGGTAATGCTCTCGCATCGCACACTGAGTGTCTACGGTTCGATCCCCGGCAAAGCTGGAAACATTGGGTGTGTTTCCTTATGACACCTGCTGTCCCTGTCCACCTATTAGTAAAATAAGCACCTGGGTGTTAGTCAACTGGTGTGAGTTGCATCCTGGGGATAAAATTTACTTAAGTTGCCCAGAATGCTCTTCATAACAAGGAGTTTTCTTTATAGTAATATGTCACAGATATCAGCTAGGCCTGTATACATTGTACATGTAGAAATAAAGATTTATTATTATTGTTATTATGATGATTATTATTACATACAGCAGGGCCCCACTTATACAGCAGGTTAGGTTCCAGGCTACTGCCGGAAAGCAGACATCGCTGGAAAGCAGAACGCCATTTTTTCCACTTACAAATGCATATAAATGCCAGATAACAAATTTACACTAACACATATTAAGTTAGCTATAGAACTAGACATTAAAAGCAATGAAAAAGTATAATACACACACGGTACACCCATTACTTACCTTAAAAAATTTGAAGTCTTAATGTAGGGTGAGAGGCGAGTTTTATTTGTAGGAAGTCAGGTTTGGGAGGTATGGTAGCCAGCCAGGTCAGCTCACCACACCCCACCCACATGTAATATACTACAACAATTAATTCAAGCGCCCCAGAGCGATAAAATACATATACAGTACATTCAATAATTACCTTAAAATATTTGTAGTCTTAATGTAGGGTGAGAGGTGAGTTTTATTTGTAGGAAATCAGGTTTGGGAAGTATGGTAGCCAGCCAAGGCAGCGCTCCCCACCCCACCCCACCCCACACATAATGTAAACCATTCGAACACGTCTGGTGTTCATACACGTTTGTGTTATACCATAATACAAACACTTTACTTTGTGTAAAAGTTGTCTCCACATTGATACAGTAGAATAAATAAAGACCAACACTTCCATTCTCATGTAATTTTAAGAAGGAATGATGCTCTGACAAATTATTATTATTATTATTATTATTATTATTATTATTATTATTATTATTATTATTATTATTACAAATTATTATTATTACAAGTTGTTATTATTAATACAAGCTATTATTATTATTACAAGTTATTATTATTATAATCATAATAAAAAAGAAGAGCTAAACCCAGAAGGGTGGTGAATAGCTATAGATAGAGTGAAGGCATACGAAAGGAATAAATTTCTAGTTAAGTTACTCGTGTTTGACTAGAGAGAGCGTAATTCTTCTGACACTCTACAAACCGCTTGGTAAACAGATCTCATATTTATGTCAGTTTTTATACTGTGGGTGTATGTATGATGTTTATATGTTATGTAGTGTGTTTATTATATAATTTTGAAAAAATATAGATGGATTAATGGAAATCTCTATATTAATGTAAAAGGCAAAGGGGATAAAAGAGAGTGAAAAATTATAGGGGAATAAGTCTGTTGAGTATACCTGGTAAAGTGTATGGTAGAGTTATTATTGAAAGAATTAAGAGTAAGACTGAGAGTAGGATAGCAGATGAACAAGGAGGCTTTAGGAAAGGTAGGGGTGTGTAGACCAAGTGTTTACAGTGAAACATATAGGTGAACAGTATTGAGATTTATTTTATTTATTTATTATTAATTTGGACATGATACATAGATGTACATAAGTGTAACATGCCAAAAGCCCCTTGTATGCAGAGCATTATGGGCAGGCTTAAAATTAACTTAAGTGGTAAAAATTATAGTAAACAATTAACAATTAAGCACAAGTGAGTATTTCAAAGACAGGTCATATGGTCATTTGCTGAGTTGCTGTGCATTCAGTAGAATGGAGTATTCTGTTAGGTAATGTAATTAAAAAAAATAAAACAAAGTTTGACAGGGTCACATGTTAAACATATATGAGATACAGTTATTCAGTATTTATTTAGTTGTGGGTGAGTAAGTGATTTTTAAGTAGAGACTTGAATTTATAAACAGTGTTTCTTTTATATTCAGAGGTAATGAATTCCAGATTTTTGGGCCTTTTATGTGCATTGAGTTTTTGCATAGTGTGAGATGGACATGAGGAACATCAAAGAGTGATCTGTGCCTTGTGTTATGGTCATGTGTTCTGTTGAGGTTGGTAAGGAGACATTTGAGGGGAGGGTTTATGTCCGAGTTAAGTGTTCTATGTATGTAGAAGGTGCAGTAATAAGTATGGATGTTTTGTATGGTGAGTAGGTTTAGAGTTTTGAATATTGGTGGAGTGTCCTGCGTGTAGTGGGAATTTGTTATCATTCTGACTGCAGCCTTTTGTTGAGTGATTAGTGGTCTGAGATGGTTTATTGTTGTTGAGCCCCATGCACAAATTCCATAGGTGAGATAGGGGTAAATAAGTGAGTGATATAGGGCCAGGAGGGCTGCCTGTGGAACATAGTACTGTATCTTCGATAGTATGCCTACTGTCTTGGAAATTTTCTTGGAAATTTGTTGTATATGTGTTTGAAATTTGAGTCTATTATCAAGGTGGATTCCTAAGAATTTTCCCTCTGTGAGCTTTGTGATAGGTGATCCGTTTATCATTATGTTAAGAGGGGCATCTGTAGTTCTGTTACCAAACTGAATGAAGTGGATTTTGTCAATGTTGAGAGTAAGTTTGTTGGTCCTCATCCAGATAGATATTTTCTGTAATTCAGTATTCACAGTATTGGCTAGCATAACTGGGCTCGGGCGAAAGAAGACGTATGCAGTGTCATCTGCAAATAGTGTGGGTTTGAGTAGTTGCGATGCATTTGGTAGGTCATTTATGTAAATGAGAAAAAGAAGAGGGCCAAGGACACTTCCCTGTGGGACACCAACTGTAATTGGCTGTGCGGAAGAGTTTGCTCCATTTGTGTACACATATTGGCTTCTGTTGCTGAAGTATGACTTTAGGCAGTTGAGGGAGTGCCCTCTTATACCATAGTGTGACAATTTTATGTGGAGCAAGTCATGGTCAACTGTATCAAAAGCTTAACGTAAATCAATGAAGATCCCCAGTGGAACTTCTTTTTTCTCTAGTGCAGTGTATATTTGTTCTAGCATGTGTATAATAGCATCATTCATATTTTTATTAGGCCTGAACCCAAACTGACAGGGGTTGAGTATGTTGTGGGAGATGAGGTAGGAATACATTCGCTTATGAATTAATTTTTCGAAGATTTTAGAGAGAGGGTGTAAGTTGGATATTGGCCTATAGTTATTCAAGTCTGTTTGGTCTCCTCCTTTATGGATCAGGGTGACCCTCACTATTTTGAGAACTGCAGGGAAGGTAGAGGATTCGATGGATTTTTTAAAGAGTGTTGCAGTGATTGGTGACAGCACTTGCGACGCTTTTTTGTATACAGTGGACCCCCGGTTAACGATATTTTTTCACTCCAGAAGTATGTTCAGGTGCCAGTACTGACCGAATTTGTTCCCATAAGAAATATTGTGAAGTAGATTAGTCTAATTCAGACCCCCAAACATACACGTACAAACGCACTTACATAAATACACTTACATAATTGGTCACATTCGGAGGTAATCGTTATGCGGGGGTCCACTGTATAAAGGGTGGTAAGGTATTTAAATCTCCTGTCTTGTTTTTTAGTGTGTTGATAATAAGGGAGACTTCTGTTGGGTTAGCTGGAGCTAGGAACAGTGTGTTCGGGTAGTTGCCAGTGAGGTAGTCATTGGGCGGGGTATTTGAGCTTGGGATTTTATTGGCAAGGTTTTTTCCTATGGTGGAGAAGAAATCATTGAGTCTGTTTGCTGTTTCAGTTGGTGGGAGTTGGGGTTCATCTGGTTTTGTTAGTTGAATTGCGCTATTTCGTGATATCTTTTTTGTTCATAGAATTTCTGATAGGGTTTTCCAGGTCTTTTTTATATCTCCTTTTAAGTTGGATAATCTGTTCTCATAATACAATTTTTTAGCCCTTCTTGTCAGGCTGGTTAGGATTGATGAGTAACATTTTGTTTGGTCTCTGGTTATGTGACCCATTCTGTACTGTTTTTCAATTTGGTGCTTTGTATTTATGGATTTGAGGATGCTGGGTGTTAGCCAGGGACTATTCAATCTCTTAGCTGTCATCTGTTTAGTTTTTTTAGGGCAGTGCTTGTTATAGAGGTATTGGGTCTTTTTTAGAAAATTAATACATTCATCAATACGTATCTGTATAGATTTCTAGCTCAGTGTGTCAGTCAATGTTTGTCACTGCTGTTGTGAAGTTATTAATGGCTGCCTCATTGTGAAGTCTGAAAGTGACTTTAGTAGTGTCTTTGGGTAATTTGCCTAGATTAGTTATGAGGAAGGTAGGGTAGTGGTCTGTGGTATTATCTGTGATTATGCCTGATTTTAAAGGGGATATGGTGTTGGTCCAGATGTAGTCTAGTAGGAAAACACTAGTCTGTAATTCTTGTAGGTTTTGTTACTGTTGGTAGCAACAAGCAGTTACACATTGTGTTTGTGAATTCAGTAATGTGTGGGTCCTGGTCTTGCAGGAGATTTATACTGAAGTCTCCTGAGAGTAGTAAGTGATCTTTATTCATGCGTGCATCAGTTATCATACTTCCTAGGTTTTCACTAAAACGGCTAATGTTAGACTGTGGTACTCTGTAGATGTTTATCACTGTGAGAGGTTTTTGTAGGTATTTGGATTTGAATTTAGCTATTATATATTCCCCATGTTCATCCCTTGTGCAAGTATTAGTGATACATTCTATCTGGTCTGAGTAGTATATAGCTGTGCCACCCCCTTGTTGATCTGGCCTACAGTTGTGTATGGCTATGTAACCAGGAATTGCATAGACATCTGTAGTATCAGGCTTTAGCCAGGTTTTGGTGAGAGTAATGATGGATATACTGCCATGCAGGGAATTTAGTAATGCTATGAGGTCATCGTAATGTTTGCTTAAAGATCTGATATTGTAGCTAAAGACAATTATGTTGTTGTTGGCTCTGAGGAGTGCCTTTGATTGTTCTGCTGTGTAGTAATGACAGTTACTGTTTGATTAATTTAAGTCATTCAATAAGAGGTTGGTATCAGGATCAATGCTTGTAATCATAAGATTTATAGTGAATCTATAGTTAGAGTTTAGTATAAGACAAAGTAAATATTCTAAAGCTAAAAAATAGCACCTGAATTATTTTAACAAATGTAAAAATATGAGCTAAGGTAGTTTTTAAAGCTAAAATAAAGGAGACACTATAAAAGGGACAAAAATAATTTGTGGTGAGCAAATAAAGGAGCTTGGGAATATAATTGTAGGTAGTTCTTTAAAGGTAGTTCTTTAAAGTGAAAATAAAGGAGACAATATAAAAGGGACTAATATAAGTTGTGGTGAACAAATAAAGTGGTAATCAAATAAATGAGCTTTGGAATATAATGGCAAAATAGTGAACTTATTACACTTTAGCACCTGAGAATAGCACCTTGATTATTTTAACAATTGCGAATATATGAACTAAGGTAGTTATATAAAGCTAAAATGAGCTTGGGAATATAATTGTAGGTAGTTCTTTAACCCTTTCAGGGTCCGTCTCGTAGATTTACGGCTTTACGTTCAGGGTCCAAACCGTAGATCTACGCCAAAATTCTAGCGGCATCAAATTTAGCGCGAGAAGGCTGGTAGGCCTACATCTGAGAGAATGGGTCTGGGTGGTCAGTGTGCACACCATAGAAAAAATCTGGATGCCCACATGGCATTGTGGGAATGCCGGCAAAGTAGCTTTGTTCATTGTGCCTGGCGGCAAGGAAACTCTCACTCCCCACTCACTCTCCGGGCGAATTCTGACTCTCCTCTTCACAACTTACAGTTCTAAGACTGATGGAAGTGGAGCTGAAGACAAATTCTATGGTTTTGAACCATATGGTACCATTGTGCCATATGGTACAATGGTACCATATGATACAATGGTGCCATGTCATACAATGGTATCATATGGTACAATGGTATCATATGGTACAATGGTACAATATGGTACAATGTACCATATAGTGCATTGTACCGTATGGTACATTATACCATATGGTACAGGGTACAGGGACCCTAATGGAAATAAGTCTGTCTGACTTTTTTGGGTTATCCTAGGTTCTCCAAACATATGCTGCTAAGTATGATATTCTATGTAACTTTATTTGTGTATACCTAAATAAACCTACTTATGATGCCACATGCACTAGAGTAAGTTTATTCAGGTGTACAGAAATACAATTACAGTATATAGATTATCGTGCATAGCAGCATATGTATAAAATCCTAGGATAACCCAAAAAAGTCAAGGTGACTTATTTCCATAGTTATCCCTGTATCTGTACCATATGGTGTCCTGTACTGTATGGTTCCCTGTACCATATGGTACCCTGTGCCATATGGTACCCTGTACCATATGGTACCCTGCACCATATGTTATCCTGTACTGCATGGTACCCTATACCATATAGTAAACTCCAGGTATAGTACAATGTACCATATGGTACCCTGTAACATATGATACCTTGTACCATATGGTCAATAGGTGTTGGTGGCATGAGACACCAGCCAAGACTGAGTGAGTGGGGAAGCAAGCTAGTTACTGACTCGGCAGTTTCCAAGACAAAGTGCTTTGTCATCCACCTCAAGGGACATGTCAAGTTCCTGTACACTTGTAATTATATAATAGAACATTACTAATATACAACATTTTTGCATGTTTTTGTTGCAAACAAGTATTGTAAACAAAATAATAATGAAAATATTAGTGTGTTTATTGTGTTGAATACAACAGTACCATATGGTACAATGAACCATATGGTATCATTGTACTGTATGGTACAATGTACCATATGGTACCATTGCATCATATGGTACCATATGGTACCATTACACCATATGGTACCATTGTATCATATGGTACCATTGTACCAAATGGTGCCATTGTACCATATGGTACCATTGTATCATGGTACCATTGTATCATGTGCCATTGTACCATATTGTACCATATGGTACCATTGTAATATATAGTGCCATTGTACCATATGGTACAATTGCACCCTATGGCACCATTGTACCATATGGTACTATATGGTACCGTTGTATTCAACACAATAACCTCACTAATATTTTCATCATTTTGTTTACAATAAACTCATAAACAAGTTTTGTAAGCAATATAATGATAAACAAATTAGTGCAGTTATTGCGTGGAATACAATGAGTGTACACTTATACAATATACATTATACTGGTCTCACAGGCCACAAATGTTATTAGAAAAAGAAAAAAATAGAAAAGAAAAGAAAAAAGTATAAAAAACGTAAAATAAAAAAATGGGATTTTGCGGAAGTCACTGATGTTACCTCCACCCGGTCATTTTAGATCAACTTCCCGCCGCTGTATCTCAGTAAGTACTGATCAGAATTTTTTTTTTGTTTTATTACCTTCACAAAAACATTGTCTTTAATTCTGTAAGAAAAAATAATTTTGTGTTTTTTTTCAAAATTTCTTGGACACTGGGGCACCACTTCAGATTTTGGCCTTGGACTCTGAAAGGGTTAAGCACAAGAAGCTGCACAGAGGAAAGAAAAGTAATTGCTTATTAATGGGTACTGTTTATTGTAGAGACATGAACACTTGTGTTAATGCTCATTGCTACAACAAAGTTATTCAGCGATATCTCATCATGGAACCTGAAGGAGATTTTACTAGTTTCAGTGAGTAATTTTGTGTAAGTGGTGGCCAAGAAGGTGGGTTAATGAGCAGTAATATTGTCAGTGATAACGTCTACTGTGTGAAAAATTGGTGTACAGCGGAACCTCGGTTGTTAAACGGACTAGTTGTTGAACAAATCGGTTTTTGAACAAGGATTTGATCCTGATTTTCACTTATGGTCTTGGTTGTCGACCGACAATGCTCAGATCACGTGATCACCAGAATCCACAGCGTGGATCTCAGTCAGTATAGTGACTAACACACTTGCTGTAAACATCTCTTGAGCTCTTGCTGTGCATCTTGTGAAGGTAATGAAACCAAAAGTACGAAATTTGATGGAAAACGTACAAAATTATGCTATTGCGAAATTAGTGGTCTCGGCAATATTTACACATCGGCAATTTTGCCCACTTTGAGCCATATTTTGGGCCAATTTCATTGTTCCAGTCGACCAAACTCATAGCTATTTTGTTTGAACTCCTTTTATTCTATCAATTGAGTACAAGAAACTGCCCATTTACCTATTTCAGAGATACCCAATAAAGTGATCTGAAATTACTAATTTTGCCAATTTCACACAAAATTCAAGAAAGGCCAATTTCAAAATAGGGTCCAGCATAAACAGTGCAAATATTCCTGGCACTAAAATAACATTTTTATTTGTTCATTAGTCACATCTCCAGGCCCCTCTTATATTATGCTTGCTTTTCGTTTTGAAGTTTTATTCACACAAAAAATAGAAGATTTACTATTATTCAGACTACTGTATAATTGTATAAATAATATCAGCTCATTTGTAAATGCATATTAGACCCACCAGTTGACATGTATTGGATATGTGAAATGATTTTTTACTCTTGAATATCGGCAAAAATCGAATATTTCCACTATTTTGAGCTCAATTTCAAGCTACTTTTAGTCTTTAAACAATTAAAAATCATCTCTATTTCTGTAATATATCCTCCATTCTATCAAATGAGACCAAGAAAACAAGAATACAACCTTAAATTCCATACAAAAATACATCACAAATTCACTGTTTTAAATACAGTGGAACCTCTACTTGCGAGTTTAATCCGTTCCATGACCTTGCTCGCAACTGGATTTGCTCATTTGCAGAGTCAATTTTCCTCATTTAAATTAACTGAAATGCAATTAATCCTTTCCAGTGGAATTCTGTGCTTCAATAATTTCGCTAATATCAACTCTACGGCTTATTTATCTGTCTCACTTCATCTAATATAATAAACAATATAAATAACATAGAAACCTGATATATATACTCTAAAATGAATAAAATATGTAATTCATGTAGTTGTATGGGCAGTGTCGGTGGTGGACGAGTTTGTCTGGTGACTGGACAAAATACTTCTTGAATAATTTCGCTAATATCATCTATACGGCTTATTTATCTGTCACAGTTCATCTAATATGACATAATAAACAATATAAATAACATAGAAACCTGATATATACTCTAGAATGAATAAAATATGTCATTATACATGTGGCGGCGGTGGCGGCGACTGACGAGCGTTTGTCTGGAGACAGGACAAAATATTTCTTGAATATTTCACTATCATCAACTCTACGGCTTATTTATCTATCACAGTTCATCTAATATGACATAACAAACAATGTCAATAACATAGAAACCTGATATATACTCTAGAATGAATAAAATGTCATTATATATGTGGCGGCGGCAACTGACGAGTGTTTGTCTGGAGACAAGACAAAATATTTCTTGAATACAGTGGACCCTCAACTAACGATGGCATCAGCTAACGTTAAATCCAGCTAACGATACATTTTAACGCAAAAATTTTGCCTCGGCTAACACTAAAAAACTCACCCAACGCGACTCGTTCGAGACGCGTCCACATGTGGCCTGAGCGCACCTCAGTTGTCCCATGGGTGCCAGTGTTTACAAGCCAGTCAGTGCGGTCGCATCCACACATACAATCGGAACATTTCATATTATCACAGCATTTTTAGTGATTGTACCTGCAAAATAAGTCACCATGGGCCCCAAGAAAGCTTCTAGTGCCAACCCTGTGATAAAAAGGGTGAGAATTAGTATGGAAATTAAGAAAGATTTTGAAGGGTTTGGGGCTAACCCTGAGATGCCTATGCCAGTTGTGGAATCCATTGTGCCTACTTCAAAGATTAAGGAAAGGTGTGCAAAGTGGGTTGAACTGCAAACCTTTATGGGTGAAAATCACCCTAACACAGCTATTGCAAGCCATGCTGGTGACTATTACAATGACAATGTTGTGGCCCGTTTTAGGGAAATCTTAAAGGAACGGGAGGTACAGACCTCTATAGACATATTTGTTGTGCAACAGAGGTCCAGTGACTCTCAAGCTGGTCCTAGTGGCATTAAAAGAAGGGAAGTAACCCCAGAAAAGGACTTGATACCTCAAGTCCTAATGGAAGGGGATTCCCCTTGTAAACATTAACAACTTCCACACTCCCCTCCTCCCATCCCATCAATCATCACCAGAGTAATTTTACAAACTAGATTTTCTGAGTAAAATGATATAAGATTTATATTGAATCTACAACTAGACTTATGACTAAGACACCGTGATTAATATAAAACTTGTAAAAATTTGAAAGAAAAAGGGATTATTACAGAATTGATAATTCAGTTATACACTGAAGTATCTAATAGTACCTTAATTATTTTAACAAGTGAGTTTATGAACTACAGTAGATATTTACACTTAAAATAAAGGAGCTAATGGATATAATAGTAAAAGAATGTATTAAAAGTAAAATCAGTAGCACCTGAGGTAGTTTATAGCACCTGGAGTATTTTAATGGCAAAATAGTGAACTTATTACACTTTAGCACCTGAGAATAGCACTTTGATTATTTTAACAATTGTGAATATATGAACTAAGGTAGTTATATAAAGCTAAAATAAGGGAGAAAATATATAAGGGGCTAAATTAAGTAAAGGTAAACAAAGTTCAATGGACAGATAATCACTATGATATAATATAATGGCAAAATAGTGAACTTATTACTCTTTAGCACCTGAGAATAGCACCTTGATTATTTTAACAATTGTGAATATATGAACTAAGGTAGTTATATAAAGCTAAAATAAAGGAGAAAATATATAAGGGACTAAATTAAGTAAAGGTGAAAAAAGTTCAATGGACAAATAGTCACTATGATATAATACTGATTTGGGAGTAAGATCTGATTTGTAATATATAATAAGTTGAGCAGTTAATTGCACTATAAAAAGTAGAGAAATATGAGGTAGCTGGTACTAGCTAGCAAAAGATAGTTTTGGGACTCACACAATAATGTAATTGGAATATACACTAATTGCTCACACAATATAAAGGGGATTAAAATAGTAGTGGTAAGCTGAATTAAATGGACAGGTAGCAACCATGTATAACATTAATTTGGAGTAAGATTTGTCTTGCAACACAAAATTATGAGCAATAAAAGCAATTAAAAAGTAAAAAGTATTTGAGGTAGCTGGTATTAGCTAGTAAAAGAAAAAATAATAATGCATAATAATGTAATAGTAAATAATAATAATGCACAATAATATAATAGTAACATACACTATATGTACTACACATATATATGTGTTAAGGACACTTATCTAATCTGTTACAGAAATGTTAGCTTTTCTAAGGAAGGTAGAGAAATCATGTTCATTTGAGATGGTGTATTGTTGTCCTGTTGAAGTTTTTCTAAATAGTATTTTCCCATCTCAAGTGAAACACTGATGTATTTTGTTTTCCTGTTTAAGTTTTCTCAACCTGAACAGAAGGTTTTGACGTTTTCTCGTTAGACACTCGTTGATGTACACTCCATTTTTCATTGTAATTGCTGATTTAATTAAGTCCTTTCTTTTATCATATGAATGAAGTCTGATCATGATACTGTGTTTACTACCTTGTTTTCCTAACAAACGTGTTTCTTTGATTTCATTGTTTTGCACGATAACTTGTACATGATCCTGTATTATCCTGATAGCAGTTTCTTTGCACTGTTCTTGGGTTATGTCACTAGGAATGTGTGGACTGTTTATTATAACTGCATCAGACAACTTATCTTGTTCAGTTTTGTCATCTTGGAAATCAAGGTACAGTGGAACCTCAAAAATCGAACTTAATCCGTTCCAGGAGCTAGTTCTGAATTTGAAAAGTCTGAAATTCGAAGCAATATTTCCCATAAGAAATAATGGAAATACAATTAATCCGTTCCAGAAACCCAAAAATATTCACACAAAAAATACATTTTATAGAGATTAATTACAGTTTTACATACAACAAATACTATAGTTTTTAATTATGTATAGTAATACATGTACATATGAAATAACATTTTTACTTACCTTTATTGAAGATTGGTGATGGCATCTGGAAGATAGGGAGGAGGAGAGAGGGAGTTAGGGTTAGTGTTTGGAAGGAGAATCCCCCTCCATGAGGACTTCAGGTAAAGCCCTCTCTTGGGTTACTTCCCTTCTCTGTCTTTTAATGCCACTAGGACCAGCTTGAGAGTCATTGGACCCCTGTCTCACAAAATAACTGTCCACAGTCCTCTGTTTCTGGCACCTCTTTAACATTTCCCTAAAATGGGACATGGTTCTGTCACTGAACTTGTTGCAAAGATGGCTTGTTTGAGCTTGCTCAGGGTGGTACTTCTGCACAAACATTTGGACATCATTCCACTTGGCACAAATCTTTTTAATCTTTGAAGAATGCACCTCATCCACTCCCTATATTAACACCTTTCGCAACATCAGCTTCCTTGATTTGTTCTTTCTTTGACAGGATAGAACCGATGGTCGACTTGTTTTTCCCATACATCCTGGCAAGCTCAGCAAGTCTCACACCACTCTCATACTTCTGTATTATTTCCTTCTTCACATCTATGGTGTTTCTCACTTTCTTTACCACAGGGGTACCACTAGCAAGTTTCTTTGGGCCCATGGCAGCTTATTTCACAGTCCCACAAGCACTAAACACAAGGAAATAATCGTAAAATGTGTGAATGAGAGCGCTCACGGCGCCTGCACGGGGACGCGGACAGAGCAGGCGGCAGACAGGTCCCGTACCCGGCAGTCCGAAAATAGGGGCGCGTTCGATAATAGGGACACAGTTTGTCCGAAAAAATGGTCCTATTTTTGAAACGTTCGGTATGTGATACGTTCGATTTTTGAGGTTCCACTGTATTCATTCAATCGAGTGTGCATGTTCTGATTCCAGTCCTTGATTGCTTCTTCAACCTTCATATTTAGAGTTATTATTTGCTCAGTGTGACTGGCTATTGCTGTTTTCAGAGTATTTTCTGTGTCAGCACTTCCCGAGGTAATCTTCTCTTCAAGGTTTTGGATCTTGTTCTCGAGGTTGGTTATCTTGGATTCTCGTCGCGCAAGTGTTGCTTTAATATGCAATGTAGTCCCTGATATTGTCAGGAATAATCATACCTGAGTTATCAAGGGGGAATCCTTTGAAGGAAGTGGAGTTGGAGGGGGAGTCAGCCATGTTTGCTACAAAAATGAATTACACGAATCAACCAGTAACTGTAGTTATCATGTGGGAGTTCGATACATGGATAGGGTAAAGTAATACTCACGTAGGCTGGTAGTACATATAATTACAGATAATGTGGGGAGTGCCCAACAGCCTGCCTATCTCCTTGCTCACTCTCTCGTATCACTGACTGGCCGCCCACAGTACCCATATGTGAGGGGGTCTTTGAATACTGCTGTGGTCAGCACAATATGAATAGACAGTGACTCAGGCAGAGACGGTTGGTAGTGAGTCAACTACTGGTACACTGGTTACTGGTAACTGGTTACTACTACTGAGATAGTTACTACACAGCAGACCAAGCAAAGACATTACTCAGTTCAAGCAATGACATAACCATCTTTAACTACAATGTCAGATCCTTGAGCAAACATTATGATGACCTCACAGCATTACTCAGTTCCCTTCATTCCAATATATCAATCATCACACTCACAGAAACCTGGCTTAAGCCTGATATTACAGATTTCTATACCATTCCTGGCTACATGGCCATACACAACTGTAGAACAGACCAACAAGGGGAAGGAACAGCTATATATTACTCAAATCAACTCAAATGAACATGGAGAATATATCATAGCCAAATTTAAATCAAAAGACCTGCAAAAAACCCTCACAGTTATAAACATCTATAGAGGACCACAGTCAAACATTTATCACTTTAGTGAAAAACTAGGAAACATGATTACTGATGCACACATGAATAAAGACCACCTACTACTAACAGGAGATTTCAACATAAACATACTACACAACCAGGACCCACAAGTAACTGAATTCACAAACACAATGAGTAACTGCCTGTTGCTACCAGCAATATCTAAACCTACAACAATCTCCAAGATAAGCATCTCCTTAACCCTTTGGGGATTTCGGACGTACTAGTACGTCTTACGACCCAGGGTTTTTGACGTACTAGTATGCCTAAATTCTAGCGCCCTCAAATCTAGTGAGAGAAAGTTGGTAGGCCTACATATGTAAGAATGGGTCTATGTGGTCAGTGTGCGCAGTATCAAAAAAATCCTGCAGCACACAGTGCGCAATGAGAAAAAAAAAACTTTGACCGTGTTTTTGGATTAAAACAGCGACTTTGCACTGTATTTTCGTATGGTATTTATTGTTGTATTCTAGTTTTCTTGGTCTCATTTTATAGAATGGAAGACATATTACAGAAACTGAAATGATTTTGACTGGTTTTACAAAGAAAAGTACCTTGAAATTGAGCTCAAAGTAGCAGAAATGTTCGATTTTTACCAAAGTTCAAGAGTAAACAAATCATGCCAAGCGTCCAATACACATCAACTGGTGAGTCTCATATTCTTTCACAAGTGCGCTGATATTATTTATACCATTTCTACACTAATGCAGTAGTCTGCATAACAGTAAATCTTCTATTTTTTGTAAGAATAAAAATTCAAAGTGGAAAGCCAAAGAAATATAAGAGGGGCCTGGGGATGTGACTAACAAACAGAGAACTTGTTATTTTAGTGCCACAAATGTCTTTCTTGTTTATTCTGGACCCTATTTGGAAATTGGCATCTTTTGAAATTTGTGTGAAATTGGCAAAATTGCTAAATTCTCACCACTTTATTGGATAGTTAAAATTCGTAAATGGGTGGTTTCTTGTACTCATTCGATAGAAAAAATGTAGTTCTAGCGAAATAGTTATGATTTTTGTCGACTAGTACACTGGAATTGGCCGAAAATAGGGCTCAAATTGGGCAAAATTGCCAATGCGTAAACATCGCTGAGATCGCTAACTTCGCGAGAGCATAATTCCATAAGTTTTCCATCAAATTTCATACTTTTGGTGTCATTATGATCGGGAAAAGATTCTCTATCTTTTCACGAATTTTTTTTTTTTTTTTTGAGATTTGGCCTACCCTGAGAACAAGTCTCTGAGAGGACCTGTCGACCCCCAAAGGGTTAATAGACCACATCTGGACAAACACCATATCCCCATTAAAATCAGGCATAATCACAGACAACACTACAGACCACTACCCAACCTTTCTCATAACAAATCTGGGCAAACTGCCACAAGACATTACTAAAGTAACCTTCAGACTACATAACAAGACAGCAGTTAACAACTTTACAGCAGCTGTGAATAACATCGATTGGCAAAATGAGCTCGAAACATATACAGATATGAATGACTGTATAAATAATTTTCTAAAAAAAGCCCAATGCATCTATAACAGACATTGCCCCAGAAAAACTAAACAGATCACAGCAAAGAGACTGAATAATCCCTGGCTAACACCAAGCATCCTCAAATTCATTAACACAAAGCACAAATATGAAAAACAGTATAGAATGAGTCAAATAACTAGAGAACAGTCAAAAAGTTACTCGTCAGCACTTACCAGCCTGATAAGAAGGTCAAAAAAATTGTATTATGAAAATAGATTACATAACATCAAAGGTAATATGAAAAAACCTGGAAAACTCTATCTGAAATTCTTGGAACTAAAAAGTTATCCAAAAACAAAACAATCAAACTAACAAAAACAGATGAACCCCTACTCACTCCAACCGAAACGGTTACAAAGCATGGCTTGCTTCTGCAGTGTTTTAAAAATTGAGGTTGGAGAGTTGAAGGAGGAGGTCTTGCTTCTCCAGGAGGAGATTAGGAGGCTGAAGGACCACTTCAATGGGTCTGGGAGAGAGTGTGAGGTGGCTGGAGTTGTGGGGAATGAGGCTTCAAGTGAGGTGCAGTCTGTCTCTCGCTGTGAGGAGGCTGTAGTTGGGGAGGTAGCAACGGCTACCAGCAGTGAGGTGCAGTCCAGCACCTGCTACAAGTGGCGAGTGGTTCACAGTAATGGAAGGCGCATCAGAGTAAGGAAAGTTAAGAGTGAAGATCTGAAGGTAGGAAATCGCTTCTCTGTTCTTCAGGATGAATGTACTTCAGTGGCCAGTGAAGGTAAGGGTACTACTGCCCCTGCTAATGGAGGTAAGCGCATTCTTGTGGTTGGTGACTCTCAGGTAAGATATATTGACCGTGCTTTTTGTAATAGGAATAAGAAGATGAGAGATAGAGTGTGCTTCCCTGGAGCTGGTGTTGGGGACATTGTCAACAGGCTGGATAATATCATATCAGGTAATGGGAACAAGCCCATTATCTGTCTCAGTGCTGGTGGAAATGATATTGGGAAGGGTAGGAGAGAAGAGCTGCTAGATAAGTACAGGTCAGCTATAGATTTCATTAAGTCTAAGGGAGGGATCCCAATCATATGTAGCATCTTGCCTAGAAGGGGAGTAGGAAATGAATGGTTGTCTAGGGCAATTGGTGTAAATTGCTGGCTAGACAGATACTGCAAGGAACTTGCAATCCCATTCATTGACAACTGGAACAACTTTTATGGCAAACATGATATGTATGCAAGGGATGGGGTACATCTCTCTGGGGCTGGGGTGGTAGCACTTGCAGACTCGATTGAGAAGGCCATTGGTGAAATGCCTATGATTTTAAACTGATGGAAGATAGAGGTATGGGTGTGTGTGGGAAACAAGCAGGTTGCAACACTTGGGTTGGAAACAGTAAATGTATAAAAGGCATTCAGCATGAAGTTATAAATAAAGACAATAGATCAGGTCAGCAAACAAACGGGGACAGCAGAGGGCAGCAAGGGACTAGCTCCCTTAAGGTTTACTATACTAATAGCAGGAGTGTAAGAAATAAGATAGATGAGCTAAGATTAATTGCAAGTGCAGGAAACATAGATATTATTGCTATAACAGAGACCTGGCTCAATCTGAAAGATAGAGAGATGCCCTCTGAATGTCACATACAAGGCTATAAATTATTCCACACTGACAGGGTCAACAGGAAAGGTGGTGGAGTAGCGATGTACGTCAGAGACAATTTAAATTGTTGTGTTAGACAAGATATTAAATTAGAAGCGTCAGCCACTGAATCTGTTTGGTTACAGCTTCTCGAGGGCCGAGAAAAACTAATTTTGGGTGTGATTTACAGGGCCCCAAATCTTGATAGGGAGTGCAGTAAACTTCTATGGGACGAAATTCGTAAGGCATCTACATACGAAAATGTTGTGCTAATGGGAGATTTCAACTATAGACAGATTGACTGGAGCAATTTGACAGGAAATTTAGAGTCAGGTGACTTTCTTGATACGATCCAGGATTGTTTTTTAAAACAGTTTGTGACAGAGCCAACTAGGGGAAATAACCTCCTTGACTTGGTTCTTGCCAGTAGGGAAACACTAATTAATAATCTTGAGGTTAATGATGAGCTTGGGGAAAGTGATCACAAATCACTCAGTTTTAATATATCATGGAATTCCCCTAATAATGGCAATCAAGTCTCCGTCCCTGACTTTCGCTTGGCTGATTTCATAGGACTGAAAAATTACTTAGGTGGGCTGAACTGGAATGACCTGACTAAGGGTCAGGTAGGTGGTGATGGTTGCCGATATGATGCTTTCCAGGGCATAGTTCTAGCTGCTCAGTCAAATTATGTTCCAAATAGGGAAATCAGATCAAACAAAAATGATCCTAAATGGATGAACAATAGATTAAAATATCTGATTGGTCAAAAGAGAGGCATATATAGGCAAATCAAAAGAGGAGAGGGACAATTAAGAAATCGATATATTCAGTTAAAGAGAGAAATAAAAAAGGGAATTAGAAAAGCAAAAAGAGATTATGAGGTTAAAGTTGCAAGAGAATCGAAGACTAACCCAAAAGGATTCTTTCAGGTTTACAGAAGTAAGATCAGGGACAAGATAGGCCCACTCAAAAGTTCCTCGGGTCAGCTCACTGACAGTGATAAGGAAATGTGTAGAATTTTTAACACATACTTCCTCTCAGTTTTTACACAGGAGGATACCAGCGATATTCCAGTAATGATAAATTATGTAGAACAGGACGATAATAAACTGTGCACTATTAGGGTCACAAGTGACATGGTCCTTAGGCAAATAGATAAATTAAAACCTAACAAATCCCCAGGCCCTGATGAACTGTATGCAAGGGTTCTAAAGGAATGTAAAGAGGAGCTTAGCACACCTTTGGCTAATCTTTTCAACATATCACTACAAACTGGCATGGTGCCAGATAAGTGGAAAATGGCAAATGTGATACCTATTTTCAAAACAGGTGACAGGTCCTTAGCTTCGAACTATAGACCAATAAGCCTGACCTCCATAGTGGGAAAATTTATGGAATCAATAATTGCCGAGGCAGTTCGTAGCCACCTTGAAAAGCATAAATTAATCAACGAATCTCAGCATGGTTTTACAAAGGGGCGTTCCTGCCTTACGAATTTATTAACTTTTTTCACTAAGGTATTTGAGGAGGTAGATCATGGTAATGAATATGATATTGTGTATATGGACTTCAGTAAGGCTTTTGACAGGGTCCCACATCAGAGACTGTTGAGGAAAATTAAAGCACATGGAATAGGAGGAGAAATTTTTTCCTGGATAGAGGCATGGTTGACAAATAGGCAGCAGAGAGTTTGCATAAATGGGGAGAAATCAGAGTGGGGAAGTGTCACGAGCGGTGTTCCACAGGGGTCAGTGTTGGGCCCCCTGCTGTTCACAATCTACATAAACGACATAGATGAGGGCATAAAGAGCGACATCGGCAAGTTTGCCGATGACACCAAAATAGGCCATCGAATTCATTCTGACGAGGACATTCGTGCACTCCAGGAAGATTTGAATAGACTGATGCAGTGGTCGGAGAAGTGGCAGATGCAGTTTAATATAGACAAATGCAAAGTTCTAAATGTTGGACAGGACAATAACCATGCCACATATAAACTAAATAATGTAGATCTTAATATTACGGATTGCGAAAAAGATTTAGGAGTTCTGGTTAGCAGTAATCTGAAACCAAGACAACAGTGCATAAGTGTTCGCAATAAAGCTAATAGAATCCTTGGCTTCATATCAAGAAGCATAAATAATAGGAGTCCTCAGGTTGTTCTTCAACTCTATACATCCTTGGTTAGGCCTCATTTAGATTATGCTGCACAGTTTTGGTCACCGTATTACAGAATGGATATAAATTCTCTGGAAAATGTACAAAGGAGGATGACAAAGTTGATCCCATGCATCAGAAACCTTCCCTATGAGGATAGACTAAGGGCCCTGAAACTGCACTCTCTAGAAAGACGTAGAATTAGGGGGGATATGATTGAGGTGTATAAATGGAAGACAGGAATAAATAAAGGGGATGTAAATAGTGTGCTGAAAATATCTAGCCTAGACAGGACTCGCAGCAATGGTTTTAAGTTGGAAAAATTCAGATTCAGGAAGGATATAGGAAAGTACTGGTTTGGTAATAGAGTTGTGGATGAGTGGAACAAACTCCCAAGTACCGTTATAGAGGCTAGAACGTTGTGTAGCTTTAAAAATAGGTTGGATAAATACATGAGTGGATGTGGGTGGGTGTGAGTTAGACCTGATAGCTTGTGCTACCAGGTCGGTTGCCGTGTTCCTCCCTTAAGTCAATGTGACCTGACCTGACTAGGTTGGGTGCATTGGCTTAAGCCGGTAGGAGACTTGGACCTGCCTCGCATGGGCCAGTAGGCCTTCTGCAGTGTTCCTTCGTTCTTATGTTCTTATGAAACAGCAAACAGACTTAATGTTTTCTTCTCCACCATAGGAAAAAATCTAGCAAACAAAATACCAAGCACAAACACCCGTCCATCAGACTACCTCATAGGTACCTACCCAAATATGCTATTCCTAGCTCCAACCAGCCCCAATGAAGTTACACTCATCATTGACACCCTTAACCCTTAACCCTTTGAGGGTTTTCGCCGTACTAGTACGTCTTACGCGTAGGGGTTTTTGACGTACTAGTATGCATAAATTCTAGCACTGTCAAATCTCGCAGGAAAAGGCTGATAGGCCTAGATGTGAGAGAATGGGTCTGTGTGGTGGGTGTGCGCAGTAGGAAAAAAATCTGGGTCCCAGTGGTGCATTGTGGGAATGCCATCATAGTACACAATGTCCACCATGCCTGGCGGTAAGAAGTTCCTCACTCCTCGGCGAATTGGGGCACTTTTGTTCCCCAGTGACAGTTCTAATACAGATGGAAGTGACAGTGAAGATGAGTTTCAAAGTTCTGGTGAGGTTTTGACTGAAACTAATGGACCATAATATGGGTAATAGTGAGGAAAACCCAGACAACCCACAGCCTTCCACCTCTGGTGCTGGGCCGTCTTGTTCACATTCAGTTGTACCAGAATCAAAGAGGAAACTCCTATTTTCCCAAATCCCAGACTCAGATGTGAGCATTGGTGATGATAGTGATAGTGATTATGAACTACAATCTCTTCAAACTTGTTCCAAGAATGGAGGAGGAGGAGGAGGCAGAGGAGGAGGAGGAGGAAGAAGAGGAGGAGGAGGAGGAAGAAGAGGAGGAGGAGGAAGAAGAGGAGGAGGAGGAAGAAGAGGAGGAGGAAGAAGAGGAGGAGGAGGAGGAAGAAGAGGAGGAGGAAGAAGAAGAATAATACGTAATAATAACAATAATACATAATAATAATAATACATAATAATAATAATAATAATACATAATAATATGTAATAATAAATGTTCACCCATGACAGTAACAAGATAAGGGGAGATAACATCTGATAAGTGCTGACGTTTGATGAGGGTAAATGAGGGTGTAGCTGATACCAAAAGATTAGATGAACATCGCTCTCCCTTTGTTTTTGCTGGTATACTAACATTTCTGTCTATTTGTCTGTCTATCAAGCTCCCTGTCTATGTCTATTCGTCTAACTCTCTGTCTCAGAGAGCCACAAGACTGCGTCATCACTTTTACTTACATCTTCAAGCGGAGTACAGCACTTTGTCTGGATTTCTTGGGTTATCCTAGGTAATTTATACTATGTATACTTGCATTTATGTGTACCTGTGAGACAGAGATAGACAGACAGATAGAAAAAGAGACAGATTAAAAGATATAGAATGAGGGAGAAAGATAATTAGATAGAATGGAGGGGAAGCAGCATCCGACCCCATTGTTTTGACAGGCGGGAGGGGGAGTGAGTAATGAGACAATATGTCACTTTGACAGCTGCCGACTCCTGGTAATTTACACTATGGAGGAGGAGAAGGAGGAAGAGGAAGAGTAGGGGGAAGAGGAAGAAGAGGAGGAGGAGGAAGAGGAAGAGGAAGAGTAGGAGGAAGAGGAAGAAGAGGAAGAGGAAGATTAATAGTAGGAGGAAGATTAGGGGGAAAAGGAGGAAGAGGAAGAAGAGGAGGAGGAGGAGGAGGAGGAAGAGGAAGAAGAGGAGGAGGAGTAAGAGGAGGAGGAGGAGGAAGAGGAAGAGTAGGAGGAAGAGGAAGAGGAGGAGGAGGAGGAAGAGGAATAGTAGGAGGAAGATTAGGGGGAAGAGGAAGAGTAGAAGGAAGAGTAGGGGGAAGAGGAGGAAGAGGAAGAAGAGGAGGAGGAGCAAGAGGAGGAGGAGGAGGAAGAGGAGGAGTAAGAAGAGGAAGAGTAGGAGGAAGAGGAAGAGGAGGAGGAGGAGGAGGAGGAGGAAGAGTAGGGGGAAGAGGAAGAAGAGAAGGATGAGGAAGAGGAGGAGGAGGAAGAGGAAGAAGATGATGTAATAATATTTTTCCCTTGAAGCAAGAAAAAAAAAATCCACCCCATGACAGTGACAAGATAAGGGGAGATAACATCTGATAAGAGATGACTTTTGATGAGCGTAAACGAGGGTGAAACTGATTTATTTATTTATTTATTTATTTATTTATTTATTTAAAAATTTGAGCACACATACAGAGGTACAACAAATACAGGTAAGAGCAGTATGCCAAAGCCACTTATACTATGCATAGCATTACGGGCTGGCTTAAAATTAACTTAAGATTAACTAAGCAATGATGAAATCAGTGATAAAACATTAATGTAAACAGGTTACTATAAAGCACAAGTGAGTATTACAAAGACAGGTCATATGGTTGTATGCATTGTTGTACATTCAGTAGAATGGAGTATTCTGTTAGGTAGTGTATTTAAAAAATAATAAAGTTAGATTGGGTTTTAGGTTTAACATTTATGTGATATAATTGTGAGAAACATTTAAGATATACAATTTATAAGGTTCAGTTATTCAGTATTTATTTGGTTTTGGGTGAATAAGTGATCTTTGAGAAGAGACTTGAATTTATAAACAGGTAGTGTTTCTTTTATATTTACAGGTAATGAATTCCAGATTTTAGGGCCTTTTATGTGCATTGAGTTTTTACATAGTGTGAGATGGACACGAGGAACATCAAAGAGTGATCTGTGCCTTGTGTTATGGTCATGTGTTCTGTTGAGGTTGGCAAGGAGATGTTTGAGGGGAGGGTTAATATCAGAGTTAAGTGTTCTATGTATGTAATAGGTGCAGTAGTAAGTATGGATGTTTTGTATGGTGAGGAGGTTTAGTGTATTGAATATTGGTGGAGTGTGCTGCCTATAGTGAGAATTTGTTATCATTCTAACTGCAGCCTTTTGTTGGGTAATTAGTGGTCTGAGATGGTTACTTGTTGTTGAGCCCCATGCACAAATTCCATAGGTGAGATAGGGGTAAATAAGAGAGTGATATAGGGCCAGGAGGGCTGACTGTGGAGCATAGTACCGTATCTTCGATAGTATGCCTACAGTCTTGGAAATTTTCTTAGAAATTTGTTGTATATGTGTATGAAATTTGAGTCTATTATCAAGGTGGATTCCTAAGAATTTTCCCTCTGTTAGCTTTGTGATAGGTGATCCGTTTATCATTATGTTAAGAGGGACATCTGTAGCTCTGTTACCAAACTGAATGAAGTAGGTTTTGTCAATGTTTAGTGTAAGTTTGTTAGTTCTCATCCAGGTAGATATTTTCTGTAATTCGGTATTTACAGTATTGGCTAGCGTGACTGGGCTCGGGTGGGAGAAGACGTATGTAGTGTCATCTGCAAATAGTGTGGGTTTGAGATAATAAAAGATTAGATGAACATCTCCCTCCCTTTGTTTCTGCTGGTACACTAACATTTCTGTCTGTCTATTTGTCTGTCTGTCAAGCTCCCTGTCTATCTGTCTATCTGTCTAGCTCTCTGTCTCAGAGAGCCACAAGACTGGTCATCACTTTTACTCACATCTTCAAGCGGAGTACAGCACTTTGTCTGGATTTCTTGGGTTGTCCTAGGTAATTTATACTATGTATACTTGTATTTATGTGTACCTGTGAGACAGAGATAGACAGACAGAAAGAGAGAGACAGATTGAAAGAGATAGAATGAGGGAGAAAGATAAAACACCATTGTGTATGACACCATGTTTCAAAGAGTTCCACAAGCTGCAGAACTAATAGGAATATGTTCAGTGACTGTATATTGGTATATATATTATAGAACAATAGTAATAAACAATGTTTTGTATTGTTTGTTTTTGTAAACAAGTTTTGTAAACAATATATTGATAATTATGTTTGTGTGCTTATTGTGTTGTATACAACGAGTGTATATATGTACATTGCACCTTACTTTGGTCTCATAGGCCACATAAGTTATGTGAAAAAATAAAATAGTGAAAAAAACAACAAACCTTCAAATACAAGTAAACCAAAGTTTACCGGTGAGCAGCAGTCGCCGCTGTTGCCATACGGGGCTCATTTTCTGCAAACTTTACACCTCCATATCTCCGTAAGTATTGATGGTAAAATTTTTTTGTTTATCCTATAATGTTTAGAAAAAAAAACTCTATTTTTTCATAAGAAAAAATATTTTTTTTTTTTTTGAAATTTGGCCGACCCTGAGAACAAGTTTCTGAGAGGGCCTGTCGACCCTCAAAGGGTTAAACGGTCCAAACGTATATATACGTTCACGCGCGTAGCGCCCCAAACGTATATATACGTTTTCTTTGTCATTCATTCAACATTGCCACGATAAGCCTGAGTTACCTAGACATGAGAGAATGGGTGTGCGGACTCACTGTGTGCCACATTAAAATAATTGGGGATGCCTGGGTACCACATGCTCTTTTTTCCCTTTAAAAAAAAAAAAAGATTTTTTTTTTTCTCAAAAAATCTGGGGCACTACGCGAGTGAACGCATATATACATTTGGACCATTTAAGGGTTAAAAACAAGGCAGGAAACAAACAACTTGCCTGCTTTTATGTACCAAAAAGCTTCTCAAGTAGTATTGTCACCAATTATTGCAATGCTCTTTAACAAATCCATTGAATCATCTACCTTCCCAACAATCCTCAAAATAGCGAGGGTCACTTCGATCCATAAAGGAGGTGACCAAACTGACTTGAATAACTATAGACCAATATCTAACTTACCACTGCTCTCTAAAATCTTTGAAAAATTAATTCATAGACGGATATATTCCTACCTCGTTTCACACAACATAGTAAACCCTTGTCAGTTTGGATTCAGGAATAATAGAAGCACAAATGATGCTATCATACACATGCTAGAACTAATATATACCGCACTTGAAAAGAAAGAAGTCCCGCTGGGCATTTTCATTGATTTACGTAAAGCTTTCGATACAGTCGACCATGAACTGCTGTACTCCAAATTAATGCACTATGGTATCAGAGGCCACTCCCTCAACTACCTAAAATCATACCTTAGTAACAGAACTCAATATGTGTATGCAAATGATGCAAACTCTTCCACCCAACCAATCACGGTAGGAGTCCCACAAGGAAGCGTCCTTGGACCACTCCTCTTTCTCATCTACATCAATGATCTACCGAATGCATCACAGCTACTCAAACCCATATTATTTGCAGATGACAATACATATATCTTTCCCCACCCAAACACAGTCATACTAGCAAACACAGTCAATGCTGAATTACAGAAAATATCTGCCTGGATGATGACTAACAAACTTACCCTGAACACTGATAAAACCTATTTCATTCAGTTTGGAAACAAAGCTGCAAATGATCCAATTAACATAACACTAAATGGATCATCAGTCACAAGACTTACAGAGGGAAAATTCCTAGGTATCCACCTTGACAGTAGCCTTAAGTTCCGGACACACATACAACAAATCACCAAGAAAATCTCCAAGACTGTAGGCATACTATCAAAGATAAGGTACTATGTTCCACAATCAGCTCTCCTGGAACTGGACCATTCACTCATATACCCTTATCTTACATATGGAATTTGTGCATGGGGATCAACAACATCCAATCACCTAAAACCCCTAATAACCCAGCAAAAGGCAGCAGTAAGAATGATAACAAACTCCCACTCCTGCCAGCATACTCCACCAATTTTCAAGTCTGAATCTGCTCACCATTAATAACATCCATACTTATTCATGTGCCTACTACATACACAAAACAATACACGCAAATATAAACCCTCCACTCAAACTTCTCCTCACCAACCTAAACAGGACACATGACCACAACACAAGACACAGATCTCTTTTTGATATACCTCGTGTCCATATCACACTGTGTAAAACTCTATGCACATAAAGGGCCCCAAAATATGGAATTCATTACCAGAAGATATTAAAGTAACCCAGTCTGAAAATCAATTTAAAACTCTTCTCAAAAGCCACTTTATCACCCTAGACTAAATGCTAAATACTCAGTACACACTTACTCACCTATGTACTCCCACATCATAACTGAAACAATCACATTGAACCTTTTATCCATTGTTGACAGGAATATAATTGAATGATTGTTTTCACAAAAAGCGTTTTCCAATATAAATATATCTTTGTATTATTCAAATTTTGATTCATTTATAATTAATATTCTACTGTACAACTATGAAATAATTACTATCCTACTGTACAACTATGATATACTCCTTAGTGTTAAGTAGACTGTAAGCCAATAATGTTAAGTAGGCCCATAATGCCTAGGCATAATAGAGGCTCTCTTTGCATTGCAACCCACTATTGTAAATACTAAATCTCAGTGTACTGTTTGCAAAGACATAAAATAAATAAATAAATAAATATTATTGTGCCTACTACATACACAGAACATTATACTCCTATATTAACCCTCTTCTCAAACTCCTCCTTGATAACTACAACAGAACACACAGGCATAACACAAGACGCCTCATATCCATCTCTCCCTATGCAAAAATGCTATGCACATAAAGGGCCCGAAGATCTGGAATTCATTTCCAGAACACACTAAAAGGCCCTTGCCTGCAAATCAATTTAAGGCCCTAATTAGAATTCACCTCATCACCCAAAATTAACCAGACAAACACTTTACACCTACCACTTACTCAAAAAACTCCTAAATAATTTATGATTGTACATCTATTTAATCATTACTTCAAACTTAAAATTGTTTCAGTTTCATTATTGTATTGTGCTAAATTGTAATACATACTGTAATTTTTTATATACTTCATCTCAAGTATAAATTTAATTACTGTAAACAACTAGTTACCTCTATTGTAATAAGAAAAACAGTGTGTAATGAAAATGTACTACTCACAAAATCACTAGTATTAAGTAGTCTGTAGGCATTAGGTTTAGTCTGCCAGAAATGCCCCAGCATGATAGTGGCTTTCTTTGTACTTAACAGATCAAAATTATAATCATACATTGTAAACATTGCAAAGAAATGAAAAAAAATCTTAGTTGGCCTTGTTCACCTTGTTCACCTAACACTAAATAGTTACTTGGGCATTAGCTAGTTGTTGTGGCTGGCATCCTGGGAAGGGATAGTACAGTGGACCCCCGGATAACGATCAGCTCCCAACTCGACCAATTATGTAAGTTTATTTTTGTAAGTGCTTTTGTAGGTGTATTTTTAGGGGTCTGAAATAGACTAATCTAATTCACAATATTTCTTATGGGAACAAATTCGGTCTATAACGGCACCCAAACAGACTTCTGGATTGAAATAATGTCGTTATGCGGGGGTCCACTGTATACCTTAGGGCTGGGTTTGGAGCTGTGGTAGGATATCACTCTTCATCTTCAAATTCAACAATACAAAAAAGTTAATATAAATGTGCCCAGTCTTTGTTGCAGTACTCACCTAATTGTACTCGCCTAATTGTGGTTGCAGGGGCCGAGACTCAGCTCCTGGCCCCGGCTCTTCATTGACCGCTACTAGGTCCTCTCTCCCCCTACTTCATGAGCTTTATCATACCTCGTCTTAAAACTATGTATAGTTCTTGCCTCCACTACATCGCTTGCCAGACTATTCCACTTCCTAACTACTAACAGTGTATTATTGTAGCTGCATAAACTGATATGAGTTCCTGTAACAGGATAAGGCTTTGTACATTTATTTATATTAATTATTTTAATATCAGATATCAAAAGATGAGTTGGAGAAATTTGAGTTCTTCATGAACACAGTGTCTCGCATCAAGAGAAATGACACACTGCTCATGTGTTTGGAGAGGTGGATACCTGACTGTGGACCCCAGCTTATTAAGGTAATTTATTATGAATTGGGGATACCATCTTTTAAGGGTAAGTATACTGTATTCTTTTATTATGTTGGTCCATATCTTATTATATCATCTTATTATGACTGTGCACAGCCTCTTGTTAAGGTAAGTCATCCAGTTATTGCTGTGCATCTTGTTATTACTGTGAACTGCCTCTTATTAAGGTAAGTCATCATGTTATGACTTGACCACATCTTATTAAGGTAAGTCATCATGTTATGACTGGACCACATCTTATTAAGGTAAGTCATTCAGTCATGAATGTAGACTCCACTGTATCATGACTGTAGATCCTATTTTTGTAAGGTAAATTGTATCATAACTGTGGACCCCATCTTACTAACCCCTTAGTTAGTGGTCTGGGCACAGTTTACTCATTGGCAAGGTCACCCAATTTGAGTCCCATTGCTAAATTCAACCAAATAACGAGAGTAAGACTATATTGTTCTGGATGTGTTCAGTATACAAAAGAGAAAATTAGGTGGTTTTCATTTGGTTAGCTAATGATAGGATGTGTTAGGGAGATAAGATGTTTTTTAATGGTAGTTTTGAAAATGGTTTAACTGGAGTTTACCTGGAGAGGGTTTCGGGGGTCAATGCCCCCGTGGCCCGGTCTGAGACCAAGCCTCATGGTGGATCAGGGTCTGACCAACCAGGCTGTTACTGCTAGCCGCATGCAAGCTGACGTATGAACAACAGCCCGGTTGGTCAGGTACTGACTTTAGGTGCCTGTCCAATGCCTTCTTAAAGACAGCCAGGGGTCTATTGGTAATCCCCCTTGTGTATGCTGGGAGGCAATTGAACAGTCTTGGGCCCCTGACACTTATTGTGTTGTCTCTCAATGCACTCATGGCACCCCTGCTTTTCATCAGGGGAATGTTGCATCTCGTGCCGAGTCTTTTGCTTTCATAAAGAGGATCCCAACCATTTTGGATACTTTTTTTGTTATGTGTTAGATATGGGTGCTGAATTTCAGGTTGCTGTCAAGGTGTAGGCCCAGGAATTTGCCCTCATTATGTTTAGCAATAAGAGTGTTGTCAGTGTTCAGTTGTGCAACACCTGCTCTGTTACCAAACATAATATAGAAGGTTTTGTCAGTATTAAGTGTAAGTTTATTGGCAGTCATCCAGGTTGATATTTTTAGCAGCTCTTCGTTAACAGTGGTGTTGAGTGAGGCAAGATTTGGATGGGAGATGACTTAAGTCATGTCATCAGCAAAGAGAATAGGTTTTCAGGTGTTGGGAAGATCATTGATGTATAAGAGGAAGAGCAGGGAACCAAGGACACTTCCCTGTGGCACTCCAGTATCAGTTGGTTGTGTTGATGAGGTTGTATCCTTAATAGAGACATATTGATACCTGCTAGTAAGGTAGGATTTGAAATATTTAAGTGCATGGCCTCTTATACCATAATGGTCAAGTTTGTGGAGTAGGATGCCATGGTCTGCTGTATCAAAAGCTTTTCTTAGGTCAATAAAGAGTCCTTATGGATATTCATTATTTTCCGGTGCTGTGTAAAGCAGGTCTAGCATTTTTACAATTGCATCATTTGTGCTTTTGTTTTTTCTGAAGCCAAATTGGCAGGGGTTGAGTATGCTTTGTGCTGTTATAAATTAATATAATTTCTTGTGCGCAAGTTTCTCGAAGATTTTGAATAGCAACGGTAAGTTTGATATTGGCCTGTAGTTATTTACATCTGTGGGGTCACCACCTTTGTGTATTGGTGCAACCCTTGCTGTCTTGAGTAGTGTCAGGAATGTGCTAGTTTCTAGTGATTTGTTAACCCTTTGAGGGTTTCGGCCATATTAGTACGGCTTACGACCCAGGGTTTTTGAGTACTAGTACGCCTAAATTCTAGCGCCCTCAAATCTAGTGGGAGAAAGCTGGTAGGCATACATATGAAAGAATGGGTCTATGTGGTCAGTGTGCACAGTATAAAAAAAATCCTGCAGCACACAGTGCATAATGAGAAAAAAAACTTTGACCATGTTTTTGGAATAAAACAGCGACTTTGCACTGTATTTTTGTATGGTATTTATTGTTGTATTCTAGTTTTCTTGGTCTCATTTTATAGAATGGAAGACATATTACAGAAATTGAGATGATTTTGACTGGTTTTACAATGAAAAGTACCTTGAAATTGAGCTCAAAGTAGCAGAAATGTTCGATTTTTACCAAAGTTCAAAAGTAAACAAATCATGCCAAGCGTCCAATACACGTCAACTGGTGAGTCTAATATTCTTTCACAAGTGTGCTGATATTATTTATACCATTTCTACACTAATGCAGCAGTCTGCATAACAGTAAATCTTCTATTTTTTGTAAGAATAAAAATTGAAAGTGGAATGCCCAAGAAATATAAGAGGGGCCTGGGGATGTGACTAACAAACAGAGGAAATGTTATTTTAGTGCCAGAAATGTCTTTCTTGTTTATTCTGGATCCTCTTTGGAAATTGGCATCTTTTGAAATTTGTGTGAAATTGGCAAAATTGCTAAATTCTGACCACTGTATTGGATAGTTGAAATCAGTAAATGGGTGGTTTCTTGTACTCATTCAATAGAAAAAATGGAGTTCTAGAGAAATAGTTATGATTTTTGTTGACTAGTACACTGGAATTGGCCGAAAATAGGGCTCAAATTGGGCAAAATCGCCGATGCGTAAACATTGTCGAGACCGCTAACTTTGCGAGAGCATAATTCCGTAAGTTTTCCATCAATTTTCATACTTTTGGCGTCATTATGATCGGGAAAAGATTCTCTATCTTTTCATAAGAATTTTTTTTTTTTTTTTTTTTTTAATTTGGCCGACCCTGAGAACAAGTCTCGGAGAGGGTCTGTCAACCCACAAAGGGTTAAAGAGTAATGAAACAGCAGGCGAAAAGACATGAGCCGCTCACTTGTACAGTGATGGTGAAAATTGCAATAGATTCCCTGATTTATTTTTAACCTTTTGACTGTCGAAAGGCCCAATCCTGAAGTGTCTCCTGGTGTCGCAAAATATTCGAAAAAAAAAAAAAAATTTCTTATGAAAATGTTAAGATTATTTTTCTGATTGTTTTAGTCCCCCCAAAAAAAAATCCCATCAGTACTTACCAAGATATAGAGGCATGAAGTTTGCAGAAAATGAGCAGCGTATGGCAACAGTGGCGACTGCCGCTCACCCAGTAAACTTTGGTTTACTTTTATTCGACGATTTCTTGTTTTTTTCACTATTTTATTTTTTCACATAACTTTTGTGGCCTGTGAGACCAAAGTATGGTGCAATGTTCTTATATACACTCATTGAATGTAACACGATTATAGCAAAAACAGTAGTATCATCATAATGTTCCTAAAACTTGTTTACACAAACAAACAATATAAAAAAAATTTTATTACGATTGTTCTATAATATATATACATATGTATAATCACTGGACACTTTTCTAGAACTGCTGCAGCTTGTGGAATTCTTTGAAACATGAGTATAAGCACAATGGTGTTTTACACTCCTCACACATAAAACGAGTGTCTCTGCATTTTTGTGGGCATTTTGTGGCATGTCCACAGACAAAACACCTCTTCTGAGCATTTTTCTTGGGAGCAGTAGCAGGCAGTGGTATGGGGTAGTGATCACCAGGCCTCAAACGAGAGGACATGTGTTGATAATTTCGTGGGCGCTGGTCTATTGCAAGTGTTGTTCCTTGGTACTTGAATATTATTTGTCTGATGACTGACAAACAAAATTCACCGTATTTGGGTTTGTTGTTGGTCTTCAACTTATACATATTATAAGCATTCAGCATGGAAATGTCAAGAAGATGGAAAAAGAGTTTTATGTACCACTTATAACTCTTGCAAACACAGTGAGGAAACCCAATCTGCATGTCACATTTGTCCACTAAGTGCATATTGAGGTTGTAATCCATCACAGCTGCAGGTTTTACAATGGGTTCATTGGTCTCTCTATTCTGCTTGCCATTGTCTACCATTTCGTGTCAGTGAACTGATGTCAACAGTGTGACATCACGTTTGTCATACCACCGTAATGCCATGATGTCATTGGCAGCAAACACCTGCACCTCACCTCTACAACTGCCAGCGTCGAACCTAGGCATATGCTTACGATTTCCACGCACTGTGCCACACACATCTGTCATGTTCACTCGTAACAAATCACCGAGTAAAGGGCTTGTGTACCAATTGTCAGTATATAAAATATGCCCCTTACCAAGATATGGTTCTATCATTGTTCTAACCACATCACCAGAGATACCCAGTAACTTCCTGGTATCTTGCAATGTTTTACTGCCAGTGTACACAATTATATCCAAAACCAGACCAGTTTTGCAATCACACAGAACAAATAACTTTATACCAAAGCGTTTCCTCTTGCTTGGTATATACTGCTTGAATGAGAGTCTTCCTTTGAACAAAATCAAAGACTCATCAATAACAAGCTTCCTGAAGGGATAAAAATACATACAGCACTTTTGTTTCAGGCACATAAACACATTTCTGATCTTATATAACCTGTCGTTTCTGTCAGGCCTTGTTTTGTCTGAAAAGTGTAACATACGTAACAGTAACACAAATCTATTTACTGGTATAATGTCACTGAAAGCTGGGGTTGAAATCAGGCGGTGTGTCGACCAGTATGTGTTGACACTGTGCTTATACACATGTGGCATAAGCATTATTGTGGCAGAGAACAGATACATCTCTGCCACAGTTGTGTCCTTCCACTGGTGTAGGCGTGATCTTGGTGAAAGAATTGTGTTTGCCATTGTGTACTCGAAGTATGTATTGCTTTCCCTGACAATAATATCCATCAGGGGTTCATCGAAGAACAACTGAAAGCATTCCAGTTCAGTGGCATTGTTCCCAAGTGTACATGATGGTCGTATTCCACTTAGTGTTTCATCAAAGTCATGGGGACTGGGAACAAACTCGTCACCTTGCTGCCAATCCCAGATGCGGTCAGCTGGTGGGTTCTGGATATTGAAACGTGGTTGTGGTTGTGCAGGTTGTGGTTGTGGTTGTTGTGGGAGTGTGGGGTTAGGTGAGGCTGGTTGTAGTTGTGCAGAGTCAGCAGCGTCGGTAGTAGTGTGGCCCGCTGCTGGTGCCACATGACTCATGCTACCATCACTATCACCACCACCGCCTGCTGCCTCACTCGCATCATTCATACCCATTGTAACACTATCATCATCTTCACTATCAGGTCGTGGTGTAGGGCCACGAGATGTGCTCCGAGATTTACTCCTTCCCCTTGGAACAGCATATGGCTCACTACCAGACCGCAAGCGACGTCGTATATACTGCTGCTTCACTGGGGAATATTCACCCTCACTGCTGCAACTAGAACTGCTTTCAATAGCTTTGAAATTACTATCACTATCACTTTCACTGCTCACATCTGAGTCTCGTTCACGGGCAAATAGTTTCCTCTTTTGTCCTGGTACAGATGAACATGAACTAGTCGGCCTAGCACCAGAGGTGGAAGGTTGTGGGTCATCTGGGTTTTCATCACTAATTCCGTTATCCTGGGCACTGTTTTCGGTCACACCCGCTTGAAAACCAGGGAATTCACTTTCACTGACACTTTCATCGCTGTTAGAGCTGTCACTTGGGAACAAAAGACCTCCAGTCCGCCAAGGAGTGAGGAACTTCTTACCGTGAGGCATGGTGAAAATGGACTACCAAGATGGCGTTCCCACAATGCACCGCTGAGTCCCAGATTTTTTTCACAGGGTGCACACCCACCACTGAGACCCATTCTCTCTCATGTAGGCCTACCAGCCCTCTTTCACTTGATTTGGAGCCACTAGAATTTATGCGTATAGATACGTCAAACACGGTATCTCGTATGACGTATATATATGACCAAAACAGTCAAGGGGTTAAGTAACTTGATAAGCAAGGTAACTTCAGTGGGCTCAGTAGGTGCAAGATAGAAGGTTGGGAAATTCCCATCTAAGTAATCACTTGCTCAGGGTTTCATGGTTTACACCATCCCAATAATTGAATTAGATTTATTAAAAACCTATGAAACAGACCGAGGGGTGCATGGGGGCCCTTACCTATCCTCAAGAAAATCTTCAAAAATTGAATATTTCCACTAATTTGAGTCCAACCAAAATCATCTCTATTTTAGTAGTGTGTCTTCCCTTCTATCAAATGATACCAAGAGACAGCCAATAAAACCACTGCTAAGTTGCTGTTTTAAGTCTAACACAAGGTCTGAGTTTTGCTTCTCCCATCATGCACAGTGTGAGACAGGATGGGATGGGAGGAGGGGAGAATGTGGAAGCTATTGTTTAGAAGGGGAATCCCCTTCCATTAGGACTTGAAGTAGCAAGTCCTTTTCCAGGGTTACTTCCCTTCTTCTTTTAATGCCACTAGGACCAGCTTGAGAGTCACTGGACCTCTGTCGCACAACAAATCTGTCCATAGAGCTCTGTACCTCCTGTTCCTGTAAGACTTTCCTAAAATGGGCCATAACATTGTCATTGTACAGGTTGCCAACACAGCTTGCAGTAGCTGTGTCAGGGTGATTTTCATCCGTAAAGGTTTGCAGTTCAACCCACTTTGCACACATTTCCTTAATCTTTGAAGTAGGCAACTTCCTCAATTTCTCTCTCCCCTCCTCTGAAGCAGTTTCCTCAAGTCTGGCCTCTTGCTGTTGAAGATGATCTTGCAGCTCATCAGTGGTTACTTCTTCATTGTCCTCCTCCATCAACTCTTCCACATCCTCCCCACTAACCTCCAACCCCAAGGACTTCCCCAACGCCACAATGGATTCCACAACTGGCATACGCTTCTCAGGGTTATCCCCAAACCCCTCAAAATCCCTTTCTTCTACACATTGTGGCCACAGTTTCTTCCAAGCAGAGTTCAAGGTCCTCTTAGTCACGCCCTCCCAAGCCTTACCTATAAGGTTTACACAACTGAGATTCTAAAGTGATCTTTCCAAAACTCTTTAGAGTCAATCGAGTGTCTGAGGTCACTTCAAAACACTTTAGAAACATAGGTTTTGCGTAGAGTTTTTTGAAGTTTGAAATGACCTGCTGGTCCATGGGCTGCAGGAGAGGAGGCAAAAACTTGACCTTAATGAAGCTCATGTCCCCAGAAAGTCGCTCTGTCAAGTCTGAAGGATGACAAGGAGCATTGTCTAATAACAGGAGGCACTTAAGGTCCAATTTCTTTTCCATTAGGTAATTTTTCACAGTGGGGGCAAATGCATGGTGTAACCAGTCATAGAAAAAGTCCCTAGTGACCCATTCCTTACTGTTTGCCCTCCACAGCACACACAAATTAGCCTTGAGGACATTCTTTTGCCTGAACGCTCTGGGAGTTTCAGAGTGATGTACCAATGAAGGCTTCACTTTGCAATCACCACTAGCATTAGCACACATCAAAAGAGTAAGCCTGTCTTTCATAGGCTTATGTCCTAGGAGTGCCTTTTCCTCCTGAGTAATGTAGGTCCTGCTTGGCATTTTCTTCCAAAACAGGCCTGTTTTGTCACAATTAAACACTTGTTCAGGTTTCAGTCCTTCACTGTCTATGTACTCCTTGAATTCCTGCACATATTTTTCAGCCGCTTTGTGGTCCAAACTGGCAGCCTCACCATGCCTTATCACACTATGTATACAGTTACCCCCAGTAACACATTTACTCTTATGTTAGATTAGAGAAAATGTTATTCTTGGCGTCACTTGTACAAGTTATGTGGCTCCCACATCTTATATTTATGTTTATTTATTCTATTGTGGGGTGTATTTATCATCTTTTTATGTTATGTATCGTGTTTATTATATAATTTTGAAAAAAATATCATGGATGGATTAATGAAAATGTGTATATTACCGTAATATACGACATTTAATGAGACTCGGTATTATTATCACCACTTGTGCAAGTCGTCTGCTACGACATCTCACATTTGTTTATTTATTCTACTGTGGGGTGTATTTATCTTATTTATATGTTATGCATCGTGTTTATTATATGATTTTGAAAAAAATATCATGGATGGATTAATGAAAATGTGTATATTACCGTAATATACGACATCTCACATTTGTTTATTTATTCTACTGTGGGGTGTATTTATCTTATTTATATGTTATGCATCGTGTTTATTATATGTGCCACTACAATTCTTAAATCTCTCAAACCAACCTTCGCTGGCCTTAAATTCACTCACATCACCACTAGTTGCAGGCATTTTTCTAATTAAATCGTCATGCAACTTCCTAGCCTTTTCACATATGATTGCTTGAGAGATGCTATCTCCTGCTATCTGTTTTTAGTTTATCCACACCAATAACAGTCTCTCAACATCTTCTATCACTTGTGATCTCTGTTTTGAAAACAAAGTTGCACCTTTGGCAAGAACAGCTTCCTTGATTGCCGTTTTCTTGGCCATAATAGTAGTGATGGTTGATTGGGGTTTTGTGTACAACCTGGCCAGCTCGGAGACATGCACTCCACTTTCATACTTAGCAATGATCTCTTTCTTCATATCCATAGTAATTCTCACCCTTTTTCCTGTAGGGTTGGCACTAGAAGCTTTCTTGGGGCCCATGGTGACTTATTTTGCAGGTGCAATCACTAAAAAGGCTGTGATAATAAGAAATGTTCCGATTGTATGCTTGGAAGCGACCGCGGTGGCTTGATTTGAAGCCGCTAGAATTTATGAGTATATATACGTCAAACACGGTGGCTCGTAAGACGTATATATACGACCAAAAAAGTCAAAGGGGAATGACGTAATGTTTTCCCTCCACCCGGCTACCACACCTCTACAGTATATAAACATAAAATGTTTTTATTCCATGTAATGTGTTATACAATTTTGAAGAAAATATCGTTGATGAACTAATGAAAATGTCTATATGTATTGATGTAAAATAAGACATTTAATGTGCCCAAGAGTGATTATTATTACATAATAGAGAGATGTGCTCATGGAGAATGTAAACAAACTGGGTGGCATGTGCCGTATTTGAAAGACCTCTCGCTACAAAGAAAGTTTTGGTCATAATTTGTAATCGCCGTATTAGTGGAATGCCGTAAATCAGGGCCTTTCTGTACCTGAATAGACATACTTATGACTGCGTATTTTACTGGCCAGTCGGACAGGTATTGGACAGTGATATCATTTGTTTACTCTTGAACATCGCCAAAGAATCGAACATTTTTGCTACTTCGAGCTCAATTTCAAGGTACTTTTCGTCATGAAACCAATCAAATTCCTATCTATTTCTGTAATATATCTTCCATTTATTTATTTATTTATTTATTTATTTATTTAATAATTTGAACATACATGCAGAGGTACAAAAAAATACAGGTAAGAGCAGCATGCCAAAGCCACTTGTATGCATAGCATTACGGGCTGGCTTAAAATTAACTTAAGATTAACTAAGCAATGATGTAATCAGTGATAAAACCCGTAAAACCCATATGAAAGTATACTGCTAAGGAGCAGCTAATGGCTGAGAAGTGAACTCCATTATTTATGGTCCGATTTCTTTCAATTTTGGTGTACGTTAAGAAGCATCTTTCCATCATACATTGCCTAAGTTTCAATAAGATAGTCGAACAAACAAATGAGATCCAATTCGCTAGATCAAGAGCAAGAGCCCCTCACCAGCATCAAGGAACCTCCCTTGAGGCCCGCTCTCATCTTGAAATTTTGCTTGCATCCGGAAGCAAAAAATCGACCGAGCGACTGCTCCTATCTTGAAAAACTCCCATGTTGGGGCATTCATAAGTAGAGGTTCCACTGTATTTTCTTTCCACCCTAGGAGGCATGGTCTGAGACCAGACTGCAGGGGTGATAGTTCCTAGAACGACTACCATATATAACAGATTGCAGGATATGTAGGTCTTCCTAGTTAATCTTGTAATCCAGTACTCAAGGTTGACTTTTTTCTTTTACTGCATTCATTGGTTTTTCATAGTGTATCAAAACACTGAGGCAATGCTAACAATCATTGGCATTATGCATTCTTAAACAAATATATTTAATTTAGAGTTAGCTTTTGTGTTTGTAAAATAAACATTGATGAGTGACCTTAAATAACATATATAAACATTATTTTTCAGAATGGTTTGAATATATTCAACCATCCCAAGAACCTAACTCTGGAGCAGCTTCTACTAGCATACAAAATATTCACCAACCTACCACTTTATGAGGAATCACCATTCCATAACCAGTGTATACAGTTTGCAGCAAGACTTGGAGAAAAAGATACGGAAGTATCTGAGCATCAAACAGTAACAGCCGCTAATGATGAGAAAGACAAATTATTGGACTCTTAAAATACTACTATGTATATAAAAAATACAAATAATCTGCATTAAGGAGTACATCTTGTACAATAATTGATTGTGATATTTGTTGATGCAGTACACTAGGTTTTCAGTTATTCTTTTTTTTTTTGTTACATTTAAGAAGAGCTGTCATCAGCATTGTATGGAGAGCTGCTCTCCAGGGGTCTCTATTTGTGTAAATTTTGCATAAAATTTTAATGATGTACTGTATTTGCTTTAACCTTTTCAGGGTCCGTGCCGTAGATCTACAGCTTTGAAGCCAGGGTCCAAACCGTAGATCTATGCCATGAGCTCAGCTCACTCAGATAACCTGTGAGTGGTAAATTGGGCCTAGATATGAGAGAACACATCTATGTGGTAACTGTGCACCACATAAAACAAATCCTGCAGCATGCAGTGCATAATAAGAGAAAAAAACTGCGACCATAATTTTGGATTAAAACAGCGACTTTGCGGTGTTTTTTCGTGTTTTTTTTTTACAGTTGTATTCACTCTTTCTTGGTCTCATTTGACAGATTAGAATATATATCACAGAAATAAAGATGATTTTGATTGGTTTTAGTACTGAAAATGAGCTCAAAGTAGCAGAAATGATCAAGTTTTGCCAATGTTCAAGAGTAAACAAATGTCGTCACGAATCTAATACGGGTCAGCTGGTGGGTCTAATATATGTGCACAAATGTGCTGATATTATTTATACAATTATTACAACATTGCATAACAGTAAATCTTCTATTTTTTGGTGCGAATAAAAATTCATTATGTGAAAAAAAAATCAAACTGGAATTCATTTGTAAAGCCTGAAAACATAACTAATGAACAGAGGAAATGTTAGTTTAGTGCTAGGAATGCCTGCATTGATTATTCTGGACCCCATTTTCAAATTGGAATATTTTAAACTTTGTGTTAAATTGGCCAAATTACCAATTTCCGATCACTTTATTGGGTAGTTGAAACAATTGGCTGGGCCATTTCTTGTGCTCAGTCAATAAAAATAGAAGTAATACTAGTGAAATAACTAAGAATTTGGTCAACTGGAATAATGTAACTGGCCTAAAATGGGAGTCAAAGTCAGCAAAATCGCCAATGCATAAATATCACTTGCGTATCAAAATTTGCGAGAGCATAATTTCGTCAGTTTTTCATTAAATTTCTTACTTTTTGCTTTATTACCTTCAGAAGAAAATTCTGTACCATTTCATAAGAAAAAATAACAAAAATTTTTTTTTTTTTAAATTCTTGGACCCTGGCTGTCACTTTGAGATTTGGCCTCTGGACCCTGAAAGGGTTAAACAGTAGAGCTATATGTATACATTTGTTTTTGTTTTTTTAAAGGAATAAGGATTTTATTTCTTTGCATAGTTTGCAATGTGTAATTACAGTTTTGATTTGCTAAGTGCAAAGAAAGCCACTATCATGCCGGGGCATTTCGGGCAGACTAAACTTAATGCTTAACAGACTACTTGATGCTAGGCATTTATATCAAAATTGGTTTGAATTGAACATTGTTTATTATATTTCAACAGAGGTAGTAGTGGTTTAGCAGTAATTGAATTAACAAGTAATTGATTAACAGGTTACACTATTATATTTTGGCACATTTTACATAATGAGATTGAGACCGTTTTAGTTTTGAAATAATCTTATAATATTTGGAAATTTTTGAGTTGATGGTGGCAGTAATATATAGCGTTTGTTTGGTTAAGTTTGGGAGATGAGGTGATTTCTATGCAGAGCATATTGCACTTTAATAACTGTATTCCTTTGTACTTCTCTGTATCATGTTCAAATAAATAAATAAATAAATAAATAAATAAATTGGTATGCTGGCAGGGGCCCTTTTGTATGTTCAGACAAATAATTCCAGATCTTAGGGCCCTTTATAAGCATAGAATTTTTGCATAGGGAGAGATGGACACAAGGGATATCAAAGAGTGTTTTGTGTCTTTTGTTATGCAAGTGCATTCTGTTCTAGTTCTCAAGAAGGAGTTTGAGAGGAGGGATTATATTGGAGAATAATGTTTTGTGTATATAGTACAGTGGACCCTCGACCAACGATGGCATCATATAACGTTAAATCCGACTAGCGATAAGTTTTAATGCAAAATTTTTGCCTCGACTAGTGCTAAAAAGCTCAACCAACGCGATTCGTTCCATTCGCGACGCGTCCATGTGTGGCCTGCACAGTGTTTACAAGCCAGCCACCACGATCACATCCAAACATACACTCGGAACATCTCATATTATCACAGCGTTTTTAGTGATTGCACCTGCAAAATAAGTCACCATGGGCCCCAAGAAAGCTTCTAGTGCCATCCCTGTGATAAAAAGGGTGAGAATTAGTATAGAAAGTAAGAAAGATTTTGAAGGGTTTGAGGCTGACCCTGAGACACCTATGCCAGTTGTGGAATCCATTGCACCTACTTCAAAGATTAAGGAAATGTGTGCAAAGTGGGTTGAGCTGCAAACCTTTATGGATGAAAATCACCCTAACACAGCTATTGCAAGCCGAGCTGGTGACTATTACAATGACAATGTTGTGGCCCATTTTAGACAAATTGTAAAGGAACGGGAGGTACAGAGCTCTATGGACAGATATGTTGTGCGACAGAGGTCCAATGACTCTCAAGCTGGTCCTAGTGGCATTAAAAGAAGAAGGGAAGTAACCCTGGAAAAGGACTTGACACCTCAAGTCCTAATGGAAGGGGATTCCCCTTCTAAACACTAACACCATCCACACTCTCCCCTCCTCCCATCCCATCAATCATCACCAGATCTTCAATAAAGGTAAGTGTCATGTAATTGTACATGTCTTCTTCAGCTTGTGTGTATTAAAATTAATATTTCATGTGGTAAAATTTTTTTTTTTCAATACTTTGGGGTGTCAGGAACGGATTAATTTGATTTCCATTATTTCTTATGGGGAAAATTAACTCGACTAACGATAATTTCGACTAACGATGAGCTCTCAGGAACAGATTAATATCGTTGGTCGAGAATCCATTGTACAGTGGAACCTCGGCTTACGAACTTAATAATGCGACCTTGTTCGTATCCTGATTTGTTCATATGCTGAGTCAATTTTCCTCATTTAAATTAATTGAAAAGCCATTAATCCATTCTGGTGGAATTCCTGCTCTCAGAGGCAGGAAAAATACACTTCAAGATAACGCTAATATCAACTCTATCACAATTGATCTAACGTGACATAATAAACAATATAAATAACATAGAAACCTGATATATACTCTAGAATGAATAACATATGTGGCTTTGCAGTGGTGCCGGCTGCAGAGGAGAGTTTATTGTTTGGAGACAGGACAAAATACTCCTTCAGTATGATGCTAATATCAATTCTACAGCTTATTTATCTAACACAATTGATTTGATATGACATAATAAGCAATATAAATAACATAGAAACCTGATAAATACTCTAGAATGAATAAAATACATGTATGTCATTATGTGACAAGTGGAGGTGGCCATAGTTGCTCCCGCATTGTTGTAGTATTCACTGCCATCTAGTGACGGCCTTTCGAAGCTGTCTATTATAATTATTATTGTAGTACATTATTATTATACAGTGGACCCCTAGTTATTGGCCGGTTTGGTTATCAGCCAACTTGGTTATCGGTGGGGTTTTCGGTGCCCGGTTATCGGCCGTTTTGGAGGCATCCATCCGCTGGCTGGGGCAGCTTGCGCTCCAGTTTGGCTTTGTCTCTTGGTGGCTGAGGAAGCTTCTGCTCATACATCCAAACATTTCGCTTGTTTACCATTGTTTTTAGTGGTTTTTCTTGCAGTGCAACTGTGAAATAAGTAACCATGGCTCCAAAGAAAGTTTCTAGTAAAGTTCCTGTGGTAAAGAAAGTGAGAAACACCATGGAATTTAAGCGTGAAGTGATCAAAATGTTTGAGAGTGGTATGAAGGTGATGGAACTTGCCAGGATGTACAGCAAGAATAAATCAACAATTACATCCGTCCTGGCAAAGAGAGAACAAATCAAAGACAATGTTGCAAAAGCGGTTGGAGGTGAGTGGCAAGGATGTGGAAGAGTTGGTGGAGGACCACAGGGAAGAGCTTACCACTGAAGAGCTGCAACTTGAACAGCAACAGATTGCAGCTGAGGAACTTACTTCAGAGGAGGAAGAGGGAGTGAAGGAGGTGCCTTCTTCAGAGATTAAAGAGGTGTGTGCAATGTGGACTAGGGCGCAAGCTTTTGTAGAGAAACACCACCCTAACGAAGCTGAAACAAGCCATACCTGCAACATGTTTAGTGACAAAACCCTGTCCCACTTAGGGAAATCTTAAAAAGATGCCAGAAACAGAGCGCTCTGGACAGTTATTTTGTGAGACAGGGGTCCAGTGACTCTCAAGCTGGCCCTAGTGGCATTAAAAGACAGGGAAGTAACCCCAAAGAAGGCTTTGCTACCTCAAGTCTTTATGGGGGGATTCCCCTTCCAAACACTAACTCCTCCCTATTTCCTCCTCCCTATCTTCCAGAAGCCAGGTATGTAAAGGTATGTACTACTTACATAATTGTAAAAAAAATTATTTTTTTTTGTGTGAATATTTTTGTTTGGAACGAATTAATTGTATTTCCATTAATTCTTATGGGAAATATTAATTTGGTTATCGGCCATTTCGGTTATTGGCCGACCTTCAGGAGCAGATTACGGCTGATAACTGGGGGTCCACTGTATTTATACATATTATTATATATTATATTATTATTATTACAGGTCCTCCATCACAAATCCGGCATCACTGGGACCTGTAGTGTGCCGGATTACTGAGTTTGCCAGATTACAGAGTGGTTTGGTTAGAATACACTTAATAAAATTAACCAACTTGACTTATACAAAGTTCATTGAACACCAGCAAAAATCCAGCATTTCCACTACTTTGAGCTCAATTTCAAGGTACTTTTCATCATGAAAGCTATCAAAATCATGTCTATTTCTGTAATATATCTTCC
>NC_091297.1:15792891-15898033 GCF_038502225.1 Cherax quadricarinatus | reverse complement strand
TGGTTAAGAAGGAGGATAATTCATATAGACTTGCTATTGACTTCAGAGGCCTTAATGCTATAACTCGGTGGGATGCTGAGCCTATGCCCTTAATAGATAGCGATCTACACAAATTTTATGACTCTTCCTTCTTTTCAGAGATTGATATTGCGCAGGCATATCATCAAGTAATGTTAGATCCTTCTTCTAAGCAGTACACCGCTTTTCCTACACACCAAGGACTGATGCAATATAGAACTATGCCCTTCGGTTTGGTAACTGCCTGTGCTACCTACGTGAGACTGATGAGAAAGGTCTTGGGTAATATGCCAAATGTTTCAGTTTATTTTGATAACATTTACGTAATGACATCTACGTGGGGCGAACATATCCAAACATTAACACCAGTTTTGCGTAGGTTACGCTCACATGGCCTCACTGCCAAGCCGAAGAAATGTTTCCTTGGGTATAACAAGATTAGATATCTTGGACTGATACTTTCTAATAACTCTCTGCAGCCTCTCCCCAGTAAGATCAAAGCTTTATTAGAATTTAAATTCCCCAAAACCAAGAAACTCATGGGTAGCTTTCTTGGTTCTGTAAATTTTTATGCACGGTTTATCCCAAATCTTGCTGATCTTACAGGCATCTTATCGGACTTCCTTAAAAAGTCTGTGAAGGAACCTCTTGAACTTTCCGACGTAGCTCGGGAAAAGTTTAATGAGATTAAAAGTATCTTTTCGAAAGACCCTATACTTAAGATTCCAGATAGTAATAAAACATTTTGTTTGAGAACTGATGCCTCCAATACTGGCTTAGGTGCGGTGCTAGTACAATACCATGATGGTACTCCCTTCCCTGTATGCTTCCTAAGCCGAAAACTCCTTCCCACAGAAACAAGATACTCCACAATAGAAAAGGAATGTTTAGCCCTTGTGTGGGGTATCTCCAAACTTAAATTTTATTTGCTGGGAAAAGAATTCATTTTAGAAACGGACCACAAACCTTTGATATACCTAGAAACTTTTAAGGGAACCAACAGTCGCCTCTTGAGGTGGACATTGGCACTCCAGGCTTTTAAGTTCCATATTGTGTATATCAATGGTTCATCCAATTATCTCTGACTGGCTAAGTCGTGACAGTCAGTAGAAGATTTGTTGCCTTACGCGACTTCCACATGTTAGAACTTTTTCCTCGCCTATTCTTCTTATACTCCTTGACTATAAGTCTTGGTATGGGGGAGTGTGAGGGAAAAGTTCAATAGATAGGAGTAGAGAGGGAATATATAGTAACAATAGTTTCATTGCTGGCTACTCGTTAAGGTAGGGTCAGTCTAGCTCCAGATATTCCCACCTTTTTTCCCCCAACCCCTAAATTGATAGTTTGTCTGCCAACTACTAGTTAAGGTAGGGTAAGTCATGCTCCCGTTTTTCCCACCTTTTCTCCCCCACCCCTAAAGTGATAGTTTGATTGCCGGCTGCTTGTTAACGTAGGGTCAGTCTAGCTCCCGCTATCCCTTCCCTTCCCTCTTCCACCTCCCCCCCCCCCCCGAAAGGTGACGTGTGGGGCTCTGGTCAAACAGTAAATCACTCGACTCACAGCTCCCAACACTACTGTAAGTACATGCCTGCCTTGTATTCTAGTGGATTTATTGGTTAAAAGCTTCACTTTTGATCAATAATAAACTTAGTCTTTTCAGCCTTTCTCTATGTTGACTGTTGTAATAATCACCACATCTTTTAAGTATCAGACTTACCATGGAGAGTGATTATTTAAGCAGTGGGTAACCTGTCTATCTTTCCAGCTTGGATGTCAGAGAGGGTCACCTGGCAATCAACGAGCAGAAAAGGAGAAGGACTAACGTCCAGAGACTTCCCCATTTTGCATTTAAGTACCTGTGCACCTGTATGAAATTGCAGGACGTAACCCAACATCATTGCATCTGTAAAGAACCTGCTTTCCTGTCATCGGGATACTACTCACTGGTATACTGTGAAGATCTAGCCAGTGGATGGTCACCAACACCTGCGAACCCCCCCCCTATCATCAGCAACGGCTACGATTTCGACAACAGTGTCACCAATGCCAGACACCCCAGTAGACATTAGCGTTGAGTTCAAATGGTATTTTATTCATTTAATTTTTCATTTTTCTTTCAAATAGGATATACCTTTCATGTTTTATTGTTTTATGTTTGATTTAATAAATAATAAAGTGTTTATCTTTGTGAATTATTATTTCTTTTTCTATTCATTAATTTTTCTGAGGAGGAGCCAGCCTGAGTAATACTGACTGAAGTTGTTACAGGGCTGAGTAAGCCTTCACACTCTCAAACCAACCTTTGCTGGCCTTAAAATCACAAGCATCACCACTTGTTGCAGGCATGCTCTTTACGAGATCGCCATGCAACTGCCTTGCCTTTTCACATATTATCGACTGCGTAACACTATCTCCTGCTAACTGTTTTTCGGTAATCCACACTAACAATAACCTCTCCACTTCTTCGAGAATTTGTGATCTCCTTTTTGTCAGCATATCCACCCCTTTTGCAACAACAGCACACTTTATTTCCTTTCCTTTCGCCACGATCGAAGTGATGGTTGAATGGGGCATGCCATACATCCTGGCAAGCTCTGTAACACGCACTCTACTCTCATATTTTTCAATGATTTCCTTGTTGAATTCGATCGTGTTCCTCACTTTCTTTACCAAAGGGCTTGCACTAGCTTTCCTTGGGCTCATGGTGACTTATTTAGCAGTTGTAATCACAAAAAACAATGGATAATTACGTAAGAACCCGCGGGGTGATGGTCACACTGAGCGTGAATGGCGTGAGAGACTGGCTTTGTGTGCGCGGTGACGGGGGGACGGGTACCGGACGGTCGCCGAAACATGAGTTTTTTCACAAAACTTGAGGCCAAAAAAACTCACCGAAGGTCGAATTTCATGAAAGTCGAGGGTGCCGAAACTCGAAGGTCCACTGTATTCTCCATGTTCATCCCTTGTGCAAGATTTATTGATACATTCGAGTTGATTTGAATAGTATATAGCTGTTCCTTCCCCTTGCTGGTTTGTTCTACAGTTGTGTATGGTCATGTAACCAGGAATGGTATAGAAATCTGTAATATCCGTTATGCATGCCATAAAGGTTCTCTGTACATTTTCTAGGTCAGCAATTTCACCTGCCTTGAAAGGTGCTGTTAGTGTGCAGCAATATTCCAGCCTAGATAGAACAAGCGACCTGAAGAGTGTTATCATGGGCTTGGCATCCCTAGTGTTGAAGGTTCTCATTATCCATTCTTCCATTTTTCTAGCAGATGCGAATGATACAATGTTATGGTCCTTGAAGGTGAGATCCTCCGACACGATCACTCCCAGGCCTCTGACGTTAGTTTTTCGCTCTATTGTGTGGCTGGAATTTGTTTTATACTCTTATGAAGTTTTAATTTCCTCATGTTTACCATATCGGAGTAATTGAAATTTCTCATCGTCCCAGAGATGGGACACAGCAACGAGGGGTCACAGCTGGAAGTTGAAGACTCAGATGAACCACAGGAATGTTAGGAAGTATTTCTTCAATCATAGAGTGGTCAGGAAGTGGAACAGTCTGGCGAGCGATGTAGTGGAGACAGGAACCATACATAGCTTTAAGATGAGGTATGATAAAGCTCATGGAGCAGGGAGAGAGAGGACCTAGTAGCGTTCAGTGAAGAGGCAGGGCCGGGAGCTGAGTCTCGACCCCTGCAACTACAATTAGGTGAAAATTAGGTGAGTACACACACACACACCTCGATCCCGACAGAACACAGGAGGAAAGGACGAGATTGAGAGAGAGGGTACAAAAACGAAAGGAGGAACGGGAGGAATCGATGAGGACGAGCAGAACCCAGACTCAGGTGGAAGGACAGATACACTCTACAGAGACATCCACAGAAGGACTCCAACCGCAACAACCCCGAAGCAACTGAACAACCTCAACCAAAACCTGCACAGTGCTCAGTCTGCCCCCACCCTCCCCACCACAAACCCCACCCACAATGTGAAAACCCCAATGCAGATGAACAATCTCAAACAACACCCACACACTGTTCCCTCTGCCCCCACCCCCAACATCACAAACCCCACTGCCACAGCAGCTCCCTACAGGCACTCTGCCCTCACCCCCACCACAAATCCCACCCACACCACCAACCCCCATAACCCTCCAGGGCTCCCACCCCCCAACCCCAATATTCTCCCAGGTCCTCCGTGATAGACAAGAAGCTGAAGGTGTGATACACAAACGCAGATGGAATAGCAAATAAATACGAGTAATGGCATGAAAGAATCAATGAGAAGTCCCCAGACATCATAGCAGTCACAGACAATAACAGACACAGTCTTCCCAGTGGGATATCAGATCCTGAGGAAAGATAGAAAGAACAGAGGAGGAGGAGGGGTTGCACTGCTCATAAAAAACCGATGGAGTTTCGAGGAAATGGAGGGCATGAGCGAGATTGGAGAAAAGGACTACATAACAATTCAATCTGGGGAACATAAGGTAGTCATTGCTGTGATGTATAACCCACCACAGAACTGCAGGAGACCAAAAGAGGAATATGATGAGAACAACAGAGTGATGGTGGACACATTGGCTGAGGTGGCACAAAGAGCTCAAACGTGCAAAGCAAAGTTACTGGTTATGGGTGATTTCAACCACAGGGAGATCGACTGGGAAAACCTGGAGCCTCATGGGGGCCCTGAAACATGGAGAGCCAAGATGATGGAAGTGGTACTGGAAAACCTCATGCATCAACACATCAGGGACACTACCAGAAAGCGAGGGGAGGATGAACCAGCAAGACTACACCTTGTGTTCACCCTGAGTAGCTCAGACATTGATGACATCACGTATGAGAGGCCCCTCGGAGCCAGTGACCGCGTAGTCCTGAGTTTTGATTACATAGTAGAGTTACAGATGGAGAGGGTAACTGGAGTCAAATGGGAAATGCCAAACTATAAAAGGGGAGACTACACAGGTATGAGGAACTTCCTGCAGGAAGTGCAGTGGGACAGAGAAATGGTAGGAAAGACAGCAAGGAGGCAGAGGAAAGGTTTGTTCCCAAGGGCAACAGAAACAATGGGAAGACCAAAGCAAGTCCTTGGTTTACCCAAAGGTGCAGGGAGGCAAAACCTAAGTGCATTTGAGAATGGAAGAGGTATAGAAAGCAAAGGACCCAGGAAAACATGGAGATCAGTCGAAGAGCCAGAAATGAATATGCACAGATAAGGAGGGAGGCCCAATGACAGTACGAAAATGATATGGCATCAAAAGCCAAGACTGACCCGAAACTACTGTTTAGCCACATTAGGAGAAAGACGACAGTCAAAGACCAGGTGATCAGGCTGAGGAAAGAAGGTGGGGAGCTCACAAGAAACGATCAAGAGGTATGCGAGGAGCTCAACAGGAGATTTAAGGAAGTATTCACAGTGGAGACAGGAAGGACTCTGGGAAGACAGGACAGAGGGGGACACCAACAGGGAATACACCAACAGGTGCTGGACGATATGCACACACCTGAGGAGGAGGTGAAGAAGCTGCTAAGTGACCTTAATACATCAAAGGCAATGGGACCAGACAACATCTCCCCGTGGGTCCTCAGGGAGGGAGCAGATATACTGTGCCTGCCATTAACCACAATCTTCAACACATCCCTTGAAACTGGGCAACTACCTGAGGTATGGAAGACCGCAAATGTAGTTCCCATTTTTAAAAAAAGGAGACAGAGAAGAGGCACTAAGTTATAGACCAGTGTCACTGACCTGTATAGTATGCAAAGTCATGTTGAAGATTATCAGGAGGAGAGTGGTGGAGCACCTGGAATGGAACAAGATTATAAACAATAACCAGCACGGATTCATGGAAGGCAAATCCTGTGTCACGAACCTTCTGGAATTCTATGACAAAGTTACAGAAGTGCGACACGAGAGAGAGGGGTGGGTTGATTGCATTTTCTTGGACTGCAAGAAGGCCTTTGACACAGTTCCTCACTAGAGGATCAGGCACGTATGACAGGAAGAGCACTGCAATGGATCAGAGAATGCCTGACAGGGAGGCAGCAACGAGTCATGGTACGTGATGAGGTATCACAGCGGGCACCTGTGATGAGCAGGGTCCCACAGGGGTCGGTCCTAGGACCAGTGCTATTTCTGGTATATGTGAGTGACATGATGGAAGGGATAGACTCAGAGGTGTCCCTGTTTGCAGATGATGTGAAGTTAATGAGGAGAATTAAATCAGATGAGGACCAGGCAGGACTTCAAAGAGACCTGGACAGGCTGGACACATGGTCCAGCAACTGGCTTCTTGAATTCAACCCTGCCAAGTGCAAAGTCATGAAAATCAGAGAAGGGCAAAGAAGACCACAGACAGAGCATAGACTAGGTGGCCAAAGACTGCAAACCTCGCTCAAGGAGAAAGATCTTGGGGTGAGCATAACACCGAGCATGTCTCCGGAGGCACACATCAACCAGATAACTGCTGCAGCATAAGAGCGCCTGGCAAACCTGAGAATAGCATTCCGATATCTTAGTAAGGAATCGTTCAAGACACTGTACACCGTGTACATCAGGCCCATACTGGAGTATGCAGCTCCAGTTTGGACCCCACACCTGGGCAAACACGTCAAGAAATTAGAGAAAGTGCAAAGGTTTGCAACAAGGTTAGTTCCAGAGCTCAGAGGTATATCCTACGAAGAAAGGTTGAGGAAAATCGGACTGACGACAATGGAGGACAGGTGGGTCAGGGGAGATATGATAACGACATACAATATACTGTGTGGAATAGATAAGGTAGACAGAGACAGGTGTTCCACTGCAGACACTGCTAGGCTCCAGGCGGACATCAACCAAATCTTTCAGTGGGCTGCAGAAAGCAATATGAAGTTCAACGATGAGAAATTTCAATTACTCCGATATGGTAAACATGAGGAAATTAAAACTTCATCAGAGTACAAAACACATTCCTTCCACAAAATAGAGCGAAAAACCAACGTCAAAGACCTGGGAGTGATCATGTCGGAGGATCTCACCGTCAAGGATCATAACATTGTATCAATCGCATCTGCTAGAAAAGTGACAGGATGGATAATGAGAACCTTCAAAACTAGGAATGCCAAGCCCATGATGTTACTCTTCAGGTCGCTTGTTCTATCTAGGCTGGAATATTGCTGCACACTAACAGCACCTTTCAAGGCAGGTGAGATTGCTGACCTAGAAAATGTACAGAGAACCTTCACGGCGCGCATAACGGAGATAAAACACCTCAATTACTGGGAGCGCTTGAATTTCCTGAACCTGTACTCCCTGGAATGCAGGCGGGAGAGATACATGATTATATACATCTGGAAAATCCTAGAGGGACTAGTACCGAACTTGCACACGAAAATCACTCACAACGAAAGCAAAAGACTCGGCAGACGATGCAACATCCCGCCAATGAAAAGTAGGGGTGTCACTAGCACGTTAAGAGACAATACAATAAGTGTCAGGGGTCCGAGACTGTTCAACTGCCTCCCAGCATACATAAGGGGGGATTACCAATAGACCCCTGGCTGTCTTCAAGCAGGCACTGGACAAACACCTAAAGTCGGTATCTGACCAGCTGGGCTGTGCCTCGTACGTTGGATTGCGTGCAGCCAGCAGTAACAGCCTGGTTGATCAGGCTCTGCTCCACCAGGAGGCCTGGTTATAGACCGGGCCGCGGGGGCGTTGACCCCCCGGAACTCTCTGCAGGTAAACTCCAGAGAGGGGACACAGAAAGAAGGGGTCACAACTGGAAGCTGAAGACTCTGACGAGTCATAGGGATGTTAGGAAGTATTTCTTCAGTCATAGAGTCGTCATGAAGTGGAATAGCCTAGCAAGTGATGTAGTGGAGGCAGTAACATACATAACTTTAAGACGAGGTATGACAAAGCTCTGGAAGCAGAGAGAGAGAGGACCTAGTAGCGATCAGTGAAGAGGCGGGGCCAGGAGCTGTGTATCGACCCATGCAACCACAATTAGGTGAGCACACACACACACGCAAGCACAGATCCTGGTGGCCCGGTGGTCTGGTGGCTAAAACTCCCGCTTCACACACGGAGGGCCCGGGTTCGATTCCCGGCGGGTGGAAATTCCGACACGTTTCCTTACACCTATTGTCCTGTTCACCTAGCAGCAAATAGGTACCTGGGTGTTAGTCGACTGGTGTGGGTCGCATCCTGGGGGACAAGATTAAGGACCCCAATGGAAATAAGTTAGACAGTCCTCGATGACGCACTGACTTTCTTGGGTTATCCTGGGTGGCTAACCCTCAGGGGTTAAAAATCCGAACGAAATCTTATCTTATCTTATCTTATCTTAGTAGCGTTCAGTGAAGAGGCGGGGCCAGGAGCTGAGTCTCGACCCCTGCAACTACAATTAGGTGACGACAATTAGGTGAGTACACACACACACACACACACACAGAACCCCACAACCCCACAGCCTATCACACCATCCCAACACAAACTACAATCCATACCCACAGCTTCCACCCAACACCCAGCTACAGAATCCCACAGTATGCTGCCAAGTCTCCCACCCTCACAGGCCCCCCAAACCACAGTGTTGGAAAGGAAACTGAAGGTATGGTACACAAACGCTGATGGAATAACGACTTATGTCATCTCTCACCCTAATCTTGCCACCCTCAACACCATTGTTAATGAGGAGCTGATCAAAATATCGACTTGGATGACAGCCAATAAACTTACGCTTAACACTGACAAAACCTACTACATTATGTTTGGTAGCAGAGCAGGAGATGCGCAAATTATCATTAAGATCGGCAACACTCTAATTGCCAGGCATAATGAGGGCAAATTCCTAGGCCTATACCTCGACAACAACTTGAACTTCAGCACCCATATCCAACACATAACCAAAAAAGTATCCAAAACGGTTGGGATCCTCTCCAAGATACGATACTACGTGCCGCAAACTGCCCTTCTCACACTATACCATTCACTTACATATCCATACCTCACCTATGCTATATGTGCTTGGGGTTCAACTGCAGCAACACATCTAAAGTCAATAATAACCCAACAAAAAGCCGCAGTAAGAATAATCACTAAATCCCATCCCTGGCAACACCCCCCACTCTTCATAGATCTAAACTTACTCCCTGTTCAGTACATCCATACTTACTACTGTGCAATCTACATCTACAGGACCTTAAATTCCAATATTAACCTTGACCTAAAACGCTTTCTTGATAGTTGTGACAGAACCCACAGGCACAACACCAGACACAAACATCTCTATGACATTCCCCGTGTCCGACTAAACCTTTACAAAAATTCAATGTATGTCAAAGGCCCTAAAATCTGGAACACCCTACCTGAAAATTCTAAAACTGCAGACACATTCATCACCTTCAAAACTACCATCATAAAACATCTTATCTCCCTGATACACCCTGTCAACTAATTACACGAATACCACCTGGTGGTTAACACTTACACTCACTCACCCATTTGACCATAAACAGAAATATCAATCTCAATCTCAAAATAATGAATCTTAACTAGTCATAAGTTGGCCTGTGATACTCCAATACTGAAACTATGTATAGTGCCAAAACAAAAGCATTCACATTGCTAAACTCACAAACTAGTATTTAGTCACTTAGCCATAATACCAACTTACCTCATAATTTTGTAATATTTTAAACTTAAGATTTAATTTAAGTCTGCCCGAAATGCCTAGCCATGCTAGGTGATCAAGTGGTACACTCTGTAATTATTATTTTACTACATGTAAACAATACAATAACCAAATTCTGTAAACTCAGCATTGTAATCCTTATAGAGAATAAACTTTGAATTTGAATAAGTGGGGGGAGTGGCACGAAAGAGTAAAAGAGGCATCACCGGACATCATAGCTCTCACAGAAACCAAGCTTACAGGTATGATAACAGATGCCATCTTTCGAACGGGATACCAGATCCTGAGGAAAGACAGAGGGAACAGGGGGAGTGGAGGAGTGGCACTGCTGATCAAAAACTGATGAAATTTTGATGAGCTGGAGAGAGGAGACAGCGGAGAAGCAAGTCGTTACATTGTGGGAACGCTTCACTCTTGAGGTCCCAAGGTGGTAATTGCAGTGATGTATAACCTCACTCAAGGAAAAAGATTTTGGGGTGAGTATAACACCAGGCACATCTCCTGAAGAGCACATCAACCAAATAACTGCTGCAGCATATGGGCGTCTAGCAAACCTCAGAACAGCATTCCGACATCTCAATAAGGAATCGTTCAGGACCCTGTACACCGTGTACGTTAGGCCCATATTGGAGTATGCGGCACCAGTTTGGAACCCACACCTAGCCAAGCATGTAAAGAAACTAGAGAAAGTGCAAAGGTTTGCAACAAGACTAGTCCCAGAGCTAAGAGGTATGTCCTACGAGGAGAGGTTAAGGGAAATCAACCTGACGACACTGGAGGACAGGAGAGATAGGGGGGACATGATAACGACATACAAAATACTGAGAGGATTTGACAAGGTGGACAAAGACAGGATGTTCCAGAGATGGGACACAGCAACAAGGGGACACAGTTGGAAGATGAAGACACAGATAAATCACAGAGATGTTAGGAAGTATTTCTTTAGCCACAGAGTAGTCAGGAAGTGGAATAGTTTGGGAAACGATGTAGTGGAGGCAGGATCCATACATAGCTTTAAGCAGAGGTATGATAAAGCTCACGGTTCAGTGAGAGTGACCTAGTAGCGACCAGTGAAGAGGCGGAGCCAGGAGCTAGGACTCGACTCCTGCTACCTCAACTAGGTGAGTACAACTGTGTGAGTACATACACGCACGCATGTAAAACAGGCCTAGTGTCTAATCGACAAGTGCCTGGAACAAAATGGTAACTAACACCTCCCTCATACCCCTCCTTCTCTCCTTCCTTCCCTCTCCAATCCCTCTCATGATGGAAGGGGACAGTAAAAGAACATTGTATCAACATTTGTGGTCCCAGATTATTCAACATCTTACCAGAAGATATCTGAAACACTGCTAGAACAAGTGGAAACTGGACAAGTATCTTCACCAGGTTCCAGAGCAACCAGGCTGTGGTGGATATGTGGGTCAGCGGGCCTCCAGCAGCAACAGCCTGGTTGACCAGGCTAGCTTGGAACTACTTAAAGGTGTAAGGTATGGTCAACCAGGCTGTTGTTGCCTGGTGCTTGTTTGGTTAACCAGGCTGTTGTTGTTGGTAGTTCTGGACCAGATTTGTCTGGTGCTTGCCTGGTCAACCAGGCTGTTGGTGCTAGCCGCATGGAGTCCAACGAACGAAGCAGAGCCTGTGGAAAATACTGTATATATTTTCCAGAAATACAGTAGTTATATGTAAATAGATGGCCTTACTGTATTTAATAAATATTATGTTATCGAAAACGGGAAGCTGCGCCTGCGCAGACGACACTCGCCATTGCTGTTTGAACTGGTCAACAGAAAATTAGTGAAATCGGAAGAATTTTCGTGCTCTAGAGGTAAAATTGGGTTGACACCTCTCAAATAGGAGGCGAAATTGTTGGATGTGCATTCCTGCATAACTTGAGATATCAGGCGACTGGACAAGACAGCTCCAGGAACCTCAGATAAGTCTGTTTATGTTTAATTCTGGCCAGTATTTTCATAAATTTAGACAGTGAGGTTTTCTGAGCATGATACACCTTAATCTCCAGTCAAATTGGTGAGTGATATTAAGATATATTCTCCTTCTGTTATGTAAATGTGTGTATATATAATCCTTTTTTTAATTTTAATATACAGTCCACAAATTTATATATTTACCAACATTCCTGGTGATTTATATTTCATTTATAATTAATAGGTCCAGAGCAACTTGTGGATATGACAGTGGTAGGTATCGAAGGGGGACATTTTTTGCGACCTAGGTGTCCAAAATTCCTACTTGTCTAACTGATAAATAATAATTATCTTTGTTCATTTACTGTTATGTACATAATGATACATTCAGATCAATGTAATTTTCCACAGAGCCCGGTTGATCAAGAAATATCTTGAACGTGTCCGGCTCCCTCTTTAATACAGCCAGGACGCACGCACGCACTCACGCACGCACGCACGCACGCACGCACACGCACGCACGCACGCACGCACGCACACACACACACACACACACACACACACACACACACACACACACACACACACACGCACACACACATAAAGTTGTCAGGAAGTGGAATAGCCTAGCAAGTGAAGTAGTGGAGGCAGGAACCATACATAGTTTTAAGAAGAGGTATGATACAGCTCAGGAAGCAGAGAGAGAGAGAGGACCTAGTAGCGATCAGTGAAGAGGCGGGGCCAGGAGCTGAGTCTCGACCCCTGCAACCACAATTAGGTGAGTACAATTAGGTGAGTACACACACACACACACACACACACATGGTAATGCTTTATTTACAGCTAGCAAAGTATTTTTCCAGATTGGTCTATAATATACCACTGTGGATAAGATACTTCGCCATTTCTTGAACATTTCTGATTGAGTTGTCTCCGTATTTATAACTCTGTAGTGTAGACTCCCAGTTTATTCATTCTTATGCCAAACTCAGTATAATTGCTATAATAATAATATGATTATTTCTACCAGTACATGTACAAGGTATACAGACCACAGCTGACATCAATTACACACTATTATATAGAAAGCTGCTTGTTACGCTGAACATTTTCCGCAAATTAGGTCAGTTTTATCTCGTGGCAACGAGAACAGTTGCAGCCCTGGCAACAATCTCCTGCTTGGATCCATCAGTATATGTAATAAGGCCCAAGAGGCCGGAAATCAGTGATGCTGATGACTTACGAAATCGTAATGACACGATTGCAAGCAAACCATACCAAGGGTGGGCTAGAACCCGCGGTCAAAGTCTCAAAACTCCAGACCGTCGCGTTAGCCACTGGACCAGCTAGCCACAATAAGATTCGTCCAACTAGATATATTTCTACACTGTGACCACAACTGTGACCACAAATGCAAGTTTTTACAGACGAATCTCCAGCTAGCGTGGCCGTGACGAACTCTAGCTCAAGTCCCCATAAAGCCGTCAACATGACTCACGAAATCGTAATGACACGATTGTGGCTAACTGGTCCAGTGGCTAACGCACAGGTCTGGAGTTTTGAGACTCTCTGATCGCGGGTTCTATTTCCGTCCGTGGTATGTTTTTTTTTTTTTTTCAGTGACTCTGATGAAAGGGATCTAAGAGACGCCGTCACCAATCTGTGAAGTGAAGCAGTCTGGGCAATGTTTACAGTAACCATGGTAACCGTAGTGTAGTTTGCCGGCTGTTGTGAAGGAGACAGCGTAGTGTGAACGCTGTTGTCATGGAGACAGTGTAGTGTGAACGTTGTTGTCATGGAGACAGTGTAGTGTGAACGCTGTTGTCATGGAGACAGTGTAGTGTGAACGTTGTTGTCATGGAGACAGTGTAGTGTGAACGCTGTTGTCATGGAGACAGTGTAGTGTGATCGCTGTTGTCATGGAGACAGTGTAGTGTGATCGCTGTTGTCATGGAGACAGTGTAGTGTGAACGCTGTTGTCATGGAGACAGTGTAGTGTGATCGTTGTTGTCATGGAGACAGTGTAGTGTGAACGCTGTTGTCATGGAGACAGTGCAGTGTGGCGGCTGTTGTCATAGAGACAGTGTAGTGTGGCGGCTGTTGTCATGGAGACAGTGTAGTGTGAACGCTGTTGTCATGGAGACAGTGTAGTGTGAACGCTGTTGTCATGGAGACAGTGTAGTGTGAACGCTGTTGTCATGGAGACAGTGTAGTGTGAACGCTGTTGTCATGGAGACAGTGTAGTGTGATCGCTGTTGTCATGGAGACAGTGTAGTGTGAACGCTGTTGTCATGGAGACAGTGTAGTGTGATCGCTGTTGTCATGGAGACAGTGTAGTGTGAACGCTGTTGTCATGGAGACAGTGTAGTGTGAACGCTGTTGTCATGGAGACAGTGTAGTGTGAACGCTGTTGTCATGGAGACAGTGTAGTGTGAACGCTGTTGTCATGGAGACAGTGTAGTGTGAACGCTGTTGTCATGGAGACAGTGTAGTGTGAACGCTGTTGTCATGGAGACAGTGTAGTGTGATCGCTGTTGTCATGGAGACAGTGTAGTGTGAACGCTGTTGTCATGGAGACAGTGTAGTGTGATCGCTGTTGTCATGGAGACAGTGTAGTGTGATCGCTGTTGTCATGGAGACAGTGTAGTGTGAACGCTGTTGTCATGGAGACAGTGTAGTGTGAACGCTGTTGTCATGGAGACAGTGTAGTGTGAACGCTGTTGTCATGGAGACAGTGTAGTGTGAACGCTGTTGTCATGGAGACAGTGTAGTGTGAACGCTGTTGTCATGGAGACAGTGTAGTGTGGCGGCTGTTGTCATGGAGACAGTGTAGTGTGAACGCTGTTGTCATGGAGACAGTGTAGTGTGATCGCTGTTGTCATGGAGACAGTGTAGTGTAGCGGCTGTTGTCATGGAGACAGTGTAGTGTGATCGCTGTTGTCATGGAGACAGTGTAGTGTGAACGCTGTTGTCATGGAGACAGTGTAGTGTGAACGCTGTTGTCATGGAGACAGAACGCTGTTGTCATGGAGACAGTGTAGTGTGATCGCTGTTGTCATGGAGACAGTGTAGTGTGATCGCTGTTGTCATGGAGACAGTGTAGTGTGAACGCTGTTGTCATGGAGACAGTGTAGTGTGAACGCTGTTGTCATGGAGACAGTGTAGTGTGAACGCTGTTGTCATGGAGACAGTGTAGTGTGAACGCTGTTGTCATGGAGACAGTGTAGTGTGAACGCTGTTGTCATGGAGACAGTGTAGTGTGGCGGCTGTTGTCATGGAGACAGTGTAGTGTGAACGCTGTTGTCATGGAGACAGTGTAGTGTGAACGCTGTTGTCATGGAGACAGTGTATCCTTTATCACAGTTTTCAGAAAATATTACAATAATAACTCACTGTGGAAGATAAGAAATAGGGAACCTAGCACTCGGCGATTTTTTACTAGTATTAATATTATTGTGATTATAAAATATTCCTGCTAGTCCAGTGTATATTACTGATAGTCCAGTGTATATTACTGATAGTCCAGTGTATATTACTGATAGTCCAGTGTATATTACTGATAGTCCAGTGTATATTACTGATAGTCCAGTGTATATTACTGATAGTCCAGTGTATATTACTGATAGTCCAGTGTATATTACTGATAGTTCAGTGTATATTACTGATAGTCCAGTGTATATTACTGATAGTCCAGTGTATATTACTGATAGTCCAGTGTATATTACTGATAGTCCAGTGTATATTACTGATAGTCCAGTGTATATTACTGATAGTCCAGTGTATATTACTGATAGTCCAGTGTATATTACTGATAGTCCAGTGTATATTACTGATAGTCCAGTGTATATTACTGATAGTCCAGTGTATATTACTGATAGTCCGATAGTCCAGTGTATATTACTGATAGTCCAGTGTATATTACTGATAGTCCAGTGTATATTACTGATAGTCCAGTGTATATTACTGATAGTCCAGTGTATATTACTGATAGTCCAGTGTATATTACTGATAGTCCAGTGTATATTACTGATAGTCCAGTGTATATTACTGATAGTCCAGTGTATATTACTGATAGTCCAGTGTATATTACTGATAGTCCAGTGTATATTACTGATAGTCCAGTGTATATTACTGATAGTCCAGTGTATATTACTGATAGTCCAGTGTATATTACTGATAGTCCAGTGTATATTACTGATAGTCCAGTGTATATTACTGATAGTCCAGTGTATATTACTGATAGTCCAGTGTATATTACTGATAGTCCAGTGTATATTACTGATAGTCCAGTGTATATTACTGATAGTCCAGTGTATATTACTGATAGTCCAGTGTATATTACTGATAGTCCAGTGTATATTACTGATAGTCCAGTGTATATTACTGATAGTCCAGTGTATATTACTGATAGTCCAGTGTATATTACTGATAGTCCAGTGTATATTACTGATAGTCCAGTGTATATTACTGATAGTCCAGTGTATATTACTGATAGTCCAGTGTATATTACTGATAGTCCAGTGTATATTACTGATAGTCCAGTGTATATTACTGATAGTCCAGTGTATATTACTGATAGTCCAGTGTATATTACTGATAGTCCAGTGTATATTACTGATAGTCCAGTGTATATTACTGATAGTCCAGTGTATATTACTGATAGTCCAGTGTATATTACTGATAGTCCAGTGTATATTACTGATAGTCCAGTGTATATTACTGATAGTCCAGTGTATATTACTGATAGTCCAGTGTATATTACTGATAGTCCAGTGTATATTACTGATAGTCCAGTGTATATTACTGATAGTCCAGTGTATATTACTGATAGTCCAGTGTATATTACTGATAGTCCAGTGTATATTACTGATAGTCCAGTGTATATTACTGATAGTCCAGTGTATATTACTGATAGTCCAGTGTATATTACTGATAGTCCAGTGTATATTACTGATAGTCCAGTGTATATTACTGATAGTCCAGTGTATATTACTGATAGTCCAGTGTATATTACTGATAGTCCAGTGTATATTACTGATAGTCCAGTGTATATTACTGATAGTCCAGTGTATATTACTGATAGTCCAGTGTATATTACTGATAGTCCAGTGTATATTACTGATAGTCCAGTGTATATTACTGATAGTCCAGTGTATATTACTGATAGTCCAGTGTATATTACTGATAGTCCAGTGTATATTACTGATAGTCCAGTGTATATTACTGATAGTCCAGTGTATATTACTGATAGCCCAGTGTATATTACTGATAGCCCAGTGTATATTACCAGTGTATATTACTGATAGTCCAGTGTATATTACTGATAGTCCAGTGTATATTACTGATAGTCCAGTGTATATTACTGATAGTCCAGTGTATATTACTGATAGTCCAGTGTATATTACTGATAGTCCAGTGTATATTACTGATAGTCCAGTGTATATTACTGATAGTCCAGTGTATATTACTGATAGTCCAGTGTATATTACTGATAGTCCAGTGTATATTACTGATAGTCCAGTGTATATTACTGATAGTCCAGTGTATATTACTGATAGTCCAGTGTATATTACTGATAGTCCAGTGTATATTACTGATAGTCCAGTGTATATTACTGATAGTCCAGTGTATATTACTGATAGTCCAGTGTATATTACTGATAGTCCAGTGTATATTACTGATAGTCCAGTGTATATTACTGATAGTCCAGTGTATATTACTGATACTGATAGATAGTCCAGTGTATATTACTGATAGTCCAGTGTATATTACTGATAGTCCAGTGTATATTACTGATAGTCCAGTGTATATTACTGATAGTCCAGTGTATATTACTGATAGCCCAGTGTATATTACTGATAGTCCAGTGTATATTACTGATAGTCCAGTGTATATTACTGATAGCCCAGTGTATATTACTGATAGCCCAGTGTATATTACTGATAGTCCAGTGTATATTACTGATAGTCCAGTGTATATTACTGATAGTCCAGTGTATATTACTGATAGTCCAGTGTATATTACTGATAGTCCAGTGTATATTACTGATAGTCCAGTGTATATTACTGATAGTCCAGTGTATATTACTGATAGTCCAGTGTATATTACTGATAGCCCAGTGTATATTACTGATAGCCCAGTGTATATTACTGATAGCCCAGTGTATATTACTGATAGTCCAGTGTATATTACTGATAGTCCAGTGTATATTACTGATAGTCCAGTGTATATTACTGATAGTCCAGTGTATATTACTGATAGTCCAGTGTATATTACTGATAGTCCAGTGTATATTACTGATAGTCCAGTGTATATTACTGATAGTCCAGTGTATATTACTGATAGTCCAGTGTATATTACTGATAGTCCAGTGTATATTACTGATAGTCCAGTGTATATTACTGATAGTCCAGTGTATATTACTGATAGTCCAGTGTATATTACTGATAGTCCAGTGTATATTACTGATAGTCCAGTGTATATTACTGATAGTCCAGTGTATATTACTGATAGTCCAGTGTATATTACTGATAGTCCAGTGTATATTACTGATAGTCCAGTGTATATTACTGATAGTCCAGTGTATATTACTGATAGTCCAGTGTATATTACTGATAGCCCAGTATATATTGCTGGTAGTCCAGTATATATTACTGATAGCCCAGTGTATATTACTGATAGCCCAGTGTATATTACTGACAGCCCAGTATATATTACTGATAGCCAGTGTATATTACTTATAGCCCAGTGTATATTACTGATAGCCCAGTATACATTACTAATAACCTAGTGTATATTACTGATAGCCCAGTGTATATTACTGATAGCCCAGTGTATATTACTGATAGCCTAGTATACATTACTAATAACCTAGTGTATATTACTGATAGCCCAGTGTATATTACTGATAGCCCAGTGTATATTACTGATAGCCCAGTGTATATTACTGATAGCCCAGTGTATATTACTGATAAGCCCAGTATACATTACTAATAACCTAGTGTATATTACTGACAGCCCAGTATATATTACTGATAGCCAGTGTATATTACTGATAGCCCAGTATACATTACTAATAACCTAGTGTATATTACTGATAGCCCAGTGTATATTACTGATAGCCCAGTGTATATTACTGATAAGCCCAGTGTATATTACTGATAGTCCAGTGTATATTACTGATAGTCCAGTGTATATTACTGATAGTCCAGTGTATATTACTGATAGCCAGTGTATATTACTTATAGCCCAGTGTATATTACTGATAGCCCAGTATACATTACTAATAACCTAGTGTATATTACTGATAGCCCAGTGTATATTACTGATAGCCCAGTGTATATTACTGATAAGCCCAGTATACATTACTAATAACCTAGTGTATATTACTGACAGCCCAGTATATATTACTGATAGCCAGTGTATATTACTGATAGCCCAGTATACATTACTAATAACCTAGTGTATATTACTGATAGCCCAGTGTATATTACTGATAGCCCAGTGTATATTACTGATAAGCCCAGTGTATATTACTGATAGTCCAGTGTATATTACTGATAGTCCAGTGTATATTACTGATAGTCCAGTGTATATTACTGATAGTCCAGTGTATATTACTGATAGCCCAGTGTATATTACTGATAGCCCAGTGTATATTACTGATAGCCCAGTGTATATTACTGATAAGCCCAGTGTATATTACTGATAGCCCAGTGTATATTACTGATAGCCCAGTGTATATTACTGATAACCCAGTGTATATTACTGATAGCCCAGTGTATATTACTGATAGCCCAGTGTATATTACTGATAACCCAGTGTATATTACTGTTAGCCCGGTGTATGTCACTGATAGCAGATTGTACGTGACTGGTAGCCCCGTGTGCTTCACTGATAGCCCAGTGTAAGTTACTGATAGCCCAGTGTACATCACTGACAGCTCAGTGAAAATCAGAGTCGTTCTAATTCCTAAATACTCTAATTCTAAAGAAATACTTCCTAACATCCATATAACTCATCTGAGTTAACAACTCCCAGCGGTGTTCCTGTGTCCCATCTCTCAAACATTGTCCCTGTTCACCCTGTCATTTCCTCTCAGTATTTTGTGTATAATCATATATCACGTCCTCAGGTGTCATCCGTCCCTTAACCTCTCCTCAGCTCCGGGACTAGTCTCGTTGCAAACCTCTGCACTTTCTCCAGTTTCTTGACGTGCTTGACCATATTTTTGATCACAGCTCCTGGCCCCGCCTCTTCGGCTGGTCTCTGAAACATCCTGTCCCTATCCACCTTGTCAATTTCTCTTAGTGTTTTATATGTCGTTATCATGTCCCCCCTATCCCTCTTGTCCTCCAGTGACGTCAGATTGATTTCCCTTAACCTCTCCTCCTAGAACATATCCCTTAGCTTCGCGACTAGTCTTGTTGCAAACCTTTGCACTTTCTCTAATTTTTTTACGTGCTTGACCAAGTGTAGGTTCCATACTGGCGCTGCATACTCCAATATGGGCCTGACGTACACGGTGTACAGAGTCTTTAATGATTCCTTACTCAGGTGTCGAAACGCTATTCTCAGGTTTGCTAGGCGCCCATATGTTGCAGCAGTTATTTGGATGATGTTTGCCTTAGATGTGCTCGGTATTATACTCATCCCAAGATCCTTTTCCTTGAGTGAGGTTTGTAGTCTTTGCCTCCCCAGCCTGTACTCTGTCTGCAGTCTTCTTTGACCTTCCTCAATCTTCATGACTTTAAACTTGGTGGGGTTAAACTCCAGAAGCCAGATGTTGGACCAGGCTTGCAGCCTGTCCAGATCCCCTTGTAGGCTTACCTGATCATTGTCCTCTTGTATTCTCCGCATTAGCTTCACATCGTCTGTGAATAGGGACACCTCTGAATCTATCCCTTACGGTATGTCATTCATATATTCCAGAAACAGCACCGGCCCTATGACTGACTCCTGTGGAACCCAACTTGACACATACACCTACTCTGACACCTCGTCATGTACCATCACTCGTTAATTCCTTCCTGTCAGGTATTCTCTGATCCATTGCAGTGCTTTTCCTGTTATTCCTACCTGATCCTCTAGCTTCTTCACTAATTTCTTGTACAGAACTGTGTCGAAAACCTTCTTACAGTCCAATAAAATGCAATATACCCACCCTTCTCTCTCTCTCCTGCTACTGCTGTTATCCTATCGTAAAACTCCAGTAGCTTTGCGACATAGGATTTCCCCTCCCTGAAACCGTGCTTGTTATTGCGCGCGCGCGTGTACTTACCTATTTGTGGTTGCAGGGGTCGATACATAGCTCCTGGTGTGTGTGTATGTAGCTTTATAACAACGTAGGCAAGTTCATTGTCATAAAAGCTATATACACACACCAGGAGCTATGATTCGACCACTGCAATGGAGTTTATGGAGCTGAGAATGTTTTATATCAGCATATTGTCTGCCACGGATAATAACAGTTCAACTACGCTTTCCTCCAGTTACTATCAGCTTATGATAACTGGAAGAACACTTCTACTTCCACTCAAAATAACACTTGTTTTCCATCTTAATAATTTGTGTTTTACCTGCTAAGAGAAAAGAATTTTTTTTTTTTTTTAATTTTGGTCCAAATAAAAATTTTTGGCACTTTTCGTTAAAACTTCAAGAAGGCAGCCAGCAGCACTTTGATACAGCATTATTATAGAACTTCTCGGTATTCTGTAAGTGTTCCTAAAACTGTACCTAGAAAATATCATAGAAATTATCCAAATCCGCATCAGTTCTGCACTTTTAATGATGGCAATATGCGCCATCTTAAATTACCCAACCTCAAATATATACTCTGCTGTACTGATATATATACCCTTGTGTACTGATACAATACTATATATACTGCTGGTGGAGGCTAGTACACCAAACAGGGAGGAGGATGAAATTAGCTCTGAAGCACCCACACCATCGTATGTCCTTGGAACACTGTACAACACCTAGCTCTGCTGGGTGCTTGATTCTTGTAGGATTGTATGATCCAGTGGGTTTGAGAGTCGTGAATTTTCGCTCACCATGAGGCGGGCTGAAACAACACGGTTTCAAATCCTTGGCTAGTCGCAGTGTTGTTATTGATTAAATACCACTCTTTCGTGGTTACAATAATATATATATATATATATATATATATATATATATATATATATATATATATATATATATATATATATATATAATATATATATATACCCTGGTGTACTAATATCAGCAATAAAACTCCAAATACAAACATTTAATGTTCGCTGTATGGCTGCTCGACTGAGAGAATTTTTTTTTTCTTAACACTTGGTTCAGCGGTGTGTTAGTGGGTCCGTGGCGTGTGGATGGGGTGCGGGCGGCGGGCGGGAGTGTTGTGTGGGCGGCCAGTAGTGGGCTGGTCACTACACCCATCACACGCCCACGCCCCCTCAACGAAGGAGTAGCAGAGGGCGGTCACCGGAACCAGGTACCTCATCCGGATGTGTGTGCAGCAGACTCCTTACACACCTCCCTCCCCCCCCTGGCTGTCATCCACACACTAGAGGTGAGTCCATGTTAGTCATGTTGTTAATTAGTGGTAGTTAATGTGGTTTGAAAGCTTATTGATTACACGAGGGTCATTAAGACTGCATATGAACTTCTTACCATCAGTCGAGAATATTGTAATCCCTGAAATAGAGATTAAACTCAGCGTATATACAAGGATATACACCTTACGGTGTATATATATTCTTCAATAGTAAACAGAACACTATATGAAAGATTAACGTATAATATTTAGTTTTATTTATGTTTATTATTATTAAGTGCCTATATAAACACAAGTCCATATTACACCTATGGATCTCCTAGGATAGAGCATATGTTGTCACCTTTGTGGATCTGTTTGCACACTGTTTGCACCATTGTGGCCTGGTGGCTAAAGCTCCCGCTTCACACACGGAGAGCCCGGGTTCGATTCCCGGCGGGTGGAAACATTTCGACACGTTTCCTTACACCTGTTGTCCTGTTCACCTAGCAGCAAATAGGTACCTGGGTGTTAGCCGACTGGTGTGGGTCGCATCCTGGGGGACAAGATTAAGGACCCCAATGGAAATAAGTTAGACAGTCCTCGATGACGCACTGACTTTCTTGGGTTATCCTGGGTGGCTAACCCTCCGGGGTTAAAAATCCGAACGAAATCTTATCTTATCTTATCTTAGACCATCTCTTAACATGCCATTATATCCCTACACTATTTCTACCATCACTGCTAAGGTAAATATCATCGAAGAGTTTAATTAACACCACATCTTTTGTGAAGACTGTGTGTAATACCTGCACGCAGAGACCATTGTTGTTGTTAGTCACAATGTTGGGTAGACATAACTGTACTAAAATTAAATTGAAATTAAAAATTGCAATATTAAATCAAATTTTAATGACAATTTGTTTTTCATCCTGCTGTCTTGTGTGTCAGATGAGTCCATGTGGGCGTGAGTTGGTGGTGGGCGGCCTCACGGGTGACTCTGTGGGCGTGGTGCTGTGGTGGGCGTGGCCACTGGTAAAGCAAGCTCCCCCACTGGTTGTCATGACAGGTCACCTTGTTCACCAGCTACAGTTTAGGTCAGTTCATCCTGCTGTCCTCTCTTAAAACAAATGTCGTTATTACCTGTAATAATAATACTGTTAAGAATAATAGTCAAACTAATAATAATAATAATAACAATAATAATATTGCTATCAGTATTATTATTATTATTAAGAGTAGTAATAGTAATAGTAGTAGTATTAGTAACCGTAGTAGTAGTAACATTATTATTATTAATACAGGTAGAAGTGAGAGCATTATTATTATTATTAGTAAGTAAGTAAGTAAGTAAGTAAATTTATTCAGGTATACACAATACAGTTACATAGAATTATCATACATAGCAGCATATGTGTAGAGAACCTAGGATAACCCAAAAAAGTCAGACAGAGTGACTTATTTCCATTGGGGTCCTTTTACTATTATTATTATTATTATTATTATTATTATTATTATTATTATTATTAGTAGTAGTAGTAGTAGTAGTAGTAGTAGTAGTAATACCACACCTGTGTAAATATCAAGGTTGCCAAGTGTCTTCTACACACTTCAGCAATAATACCAACTTTCTTCTATGAAGGATACACTAGTGCCGAAAGTTTGAAGCCGATCAGAAGAGGCTTTATCAAGTTATCGGACGGTAACTGAATCCACGATTTTTTTCAATATAAACTTGACCAGCGGGCCACCTACACATGCCAGTAGTCACATGTGCAGGTGCCCAGTCTCAGAGAGTAGCTCTGGGAGTCACACTTTGTCCACCATTTTAAATGTAAACTAAAATCTTGATGGAAAAATGAAAACCAGGCAACCTCTTCAAGGGACCTTCCCTGGGATACTTAATTCAGGCGAATGAAACAAAAAAAATAGAGTTGTAGTCACTATTGTCGGTAAAAAAAATTAATAATGGCATATTTACGATATTTGTTATTAGTGAAGAAATATAAATAAACAGCAGATAAAACATTCAGAGAAAGATAAGAAGGTATATCATAGTGATGGTACATGTTTGAGAGAGTAACAAAGATTGTTACAACTGTTTGAGAGAGTAACAAAGATTGTTACAACTGTTTGAGAGAGTAACAAAGAATGTTACAACTGTTTGAGAGAGTAACAAAGATTGTTACAACTGTTTGAGAGAGTAACAAAGATTGTTACAACTGTTTGAGAGAGTAACAAAGATTGTTACAACTGTTTGAGAGAGTAACAAAGATTGTTACAACTGTTTGAGAGAGTAACAAAGATTGTTACAACTGTTTGAGAGAGTAACAAAGATGTTACAACTGTTTGAGAGAGTAACAAAGATTGTTACAACTGTTTGAGAGAGTAACAAAGATTGTTACAACTGTTTGAGAGAGTAACAAAGATTGTTACAACTGTTTGAGAGAGTAACAAAGATTGTTACAACTGTTTGAGAGAGTAACAAAGATTGTTACAACTGTTTGAGAGAGTAACAAAGATTGTTACAACTGTTTGAGAGAGTAACAAAGATTGTTACAACTGTTTGAGAGAGTAACAAAGATTGTTACAACTGTTTGAGAGAGTAACAAAGATTGTTACAACTGTTTGAGAGAGTAACAAAGATTGTTACAACTGTTTGAGAGAGTAACAAAGATTGTTACAACTGTTTGAGAGAGTAACAAAGATTGTTACAACTGTTTGAGAGAGTAACAAAGATTGTTACAACTGTTTGAGAGAATAACAAAGATGTTACAACTGTTTGAGAGAGTAACAAAGATTGTTACAACTGTTTGAGAGAGTAACAAAGATTGTTACAACTGTTTGAGAGAGTAACAAAGAATGTTACAACTGTTTGAGAGAGTAACAAAGATTGTTACTGTTTGAGAGAGTAACAAAGAATGTTACAACTGTTTGAGAGAGTAACAAAGATTGTTACTGTTTGAGAGAGTAACAAAGAATGTTACAACTGTTTGAGAGAGTAACAAAGATTGTTACAACTGTTTGAGAGAGTAACAAAGAATGTTACAACTGTTTGAGAGAGTAACAAAGATTGTTACTGTTTGAGAGAGTAACAAAGATTGTTACAACTGTTTGAGAGAGTAACAAAGATTGTTACAACTGTTTGAGAGAGTAACAAAGATTGTTACAACTGTTTGAGAGAGTAACAAAGATTGTTACAACTGTTTGAGAGAGTAACAAAGATTGTTACAACTGTGAGAGAGTAACAAAGAATGACAACTGTTTGAGAGAGTAACAAAGATTGTTACAACTGTTTGAGAGAGTAACAAAGATTGTTACAACTGTTTGAGAGAGTAACAAAGATTGTTACAACTGTTTGAGAGAGTAACAAAGATTGTTACAACTGTTTGAGAGAGTAACAAAGATTGTTACAACTGTTTGAGAGAGTAACAAAGATTGTTACAACTGTTTGAGAGAGTAACAAAGATTGTTACAACTGTTTGAGAGAGTAACAAAGATTGTTACAACTGTTTGAGAGAGTAACAAAGATTGTTACAACTGTTTGAGAGAGTAACAAAGATTGTTACAACTGTTTGAGAGAGTAACAAAGATTGTTACAACTGTTTGAGAGAGTAACAAAGATTGTTACAACTGTTTGAGAGAGTAACAAAGAATGTTACAACTGTTTGAGAGAGTAACAAAGATTGTTACAACTGTTTGAGAGAGTAACAAAGAATGTTACAACTGTTTGAGAGAGTAACAAAGATTGTTACAACTGTTTGAGAGAGTAACAAAGATTGTTACAACTGTTTGAGAGAGTAACAAAGATTGTTACAACTGTTTGAGAGAGTAACAAAGATTGTTACAACTGTTTGAGAGAGTAACAAAGATTGTTACAACTGTTTGAGAGAGTAACAAAGATTGTTACAACTGTTTGAGAGAGTAACAAAGATTGTTACAACTGTTTGAGAGAGTAACAAAGATTGTTACAACTGTTTGAGAGAGTAACAAAGATTGTTACAACTGTTTGAGAGAGTAACAAAGATTGTTACAACTGTTTGAGAGAGTAACAAAGATTGTTACAACTGTTTGAGAGAGTAACAAAGATTGTTACAACTGTTTGAGAGAGTAACAAAGATTGTTACAACTGTTTGAGAGAGTAACAAAGATTGTTACAACTGTTTGAGAGAGTAACAAAGATTGTTACAACTGTTTGAGAGAGTAACAAAGATTGTTACAACTGTTTGAGAGAGTAACAAAGATTGTTACAACTGTTTGAGAGAGTAACAAAGATTGTTACAACTGCCTGAGAGAGTAACAAAGATTGTTACAACTGCCTGAGAGAGTAACAAAGATTGTTACAACTGCCTGAGAGAGTAACAAAGATTGTTACAACTGCCTGAGAGAGTAACAAAGATTGTTACAACTGCCTGAGAGAGTAACAAAGATTGTTACAACTGCCTGAGAGAGTAACAAAGATTGTTACAACTGCCTGAGAGAGTAACAAAGATTGTTACAACTGCCTGAGAGAGTAACAAAGATTGTTACAACTGCCTGAGAGAGTAACAAAGATTGTTACAACTGCCTGAGAGAGTAACAAAGATTGTTACAACTGCCTGAGAGAGTAACAAAGATTGTTACAACTGCCTGAGAGAGTAACAAAGATTGTTACAACTGCCTGAGAGAGTAACAAAGATTGTTACAACTGCCTGAGAGAGTAACAAAGATTGTTACAAGTGCCTGAGAGAGTAACAAAGATTGTTACAACTGTTTGAGAGAGTAACAAAGATTGTTACAACTGCCTGAGAGAGTAACAAAGATTGTTACAACTGCCTGAGAGAGTAACAAAGATTGTTACAACTGTTTGAGAGAGTAACAAAGATTGTTACAACTGCCTGAGAGAGTAACAAAGATTGTTACAACTGTTTGAGAGAGTAACAAAGATTGTTACAACTGCCTGAGAGAGTAACAAAGATTGTTACAACTGTTTGAGAGAGTAACAAAGAATGTTACAACTGTTTGAGAGAGTAACAAAGATTGTTACAACTGTTTGAGAGAGTAACAAAGATTGTTACAACTGTTTGAGAGAGTAACAAAGATGTTACAACAACTGTTTGAGAGAGTAACAAAGAATGTTACAACTGTTTGAGAGAGTAACAAAGATTGTTACAACTGTTTGAGAGAGTAACAAAGATTGTTACAACTGTTTGAGAGAGTAACAAAGAATGTTACAACTGGAATGTTACAACTGTTTGAGAGAGTAACAAAGAATGTTACAACTGTTTGAGAGAGTAACAAAGATTGTTACAACTGTTTGAGAGAGTAACAAAGAATGTTACAACTGTTTGAGAGAGTAACAAAGATTGTTACAACTGTTTGAGAGAGTAACAAAGATTGTTACAACTGTTTGAGAGAGTAACAAAGAATGTTACAACTGTTTGAGAGAGTAACAAAGAATGTTACAACTGTTTGAGAGAGTAACAAAGATTGTTACAACTGTTTGAGAGAGTAACAAAGATTGTTACAACTGTTTGAGAGAGTAACAAAGAATGTTACAACTGTTTGAGAGAGTAACAAAGAATGTTACAACTGTTTGAGAGAGTAACAAAGAATGTTACAACTGTTTGAGAGAGTAACAAAGATTGTTACAACTGTTTGAGAGAGTAACAAAGAATGTTACAACTGCCTGAGAGAGTAACAAAGATTGTTACAACTGTTTGAGAGAGTAACAAAGATTGTTACAACTGTTTGAGAGAGTAACAAAGATTGTTACAACTGTTTGAGAGAGTAACAAAGATTGTTACAACTGTTTGAGAGAGTAACAAAGATTGTTACAACTGTTTGAGAGAGTAACAAAGATTGTTACAACTGTTTGAGAGAGTAACAAAGATTGTTACAACTGTTTGAGAGAGTAACAAAGATTGTTACAACTGCCTGAGAGAGTAACAAAGAATGTTACAACTGCCTGAGAGAGTAACAAAGATTGTTACAACTGTTTGAGAGAGTAACAAAGATTGTTACAACTGTTTGAGAGAGTTACAAAGAATGTTACAACTGCCTGAGAGAGTAACAAAGATTGTTACAACTGTTTGAGAGAGTAACAAAGAATGTTACAACTGCCTGAGAGAGTAACAAAGAATGTTATAACTGCCTGAGAGAGTAACAAAGATTGTTACAACTGTTTGATACAAAAAAGGAAAAGCTGATGTTACTTGAGATAAAATATGTGTTGAAATTATTGTATCAAGATAAAAATTTATATTATAAATGTATGAATAAAGAGAAAATATGCGATCATAATGCTGTAAAGATTATAAGTGAATAAACTTCAGTTAAAATTAATTAATAAACCAAATTACTTAGAAAATTTAAAAAAAATGCTTAGATAAATACAGAAAGAAAATACTCTGGTGTACAGGGGTATATACACCGAAGGTATGTATGTTGTATCACTTAGGAAAATGGTTGCCAAAGGGTGCGGCGCCCCATACTAGTGTGGCGAGATGGTGGGGAGGGGGGGGTGTTCAGCCGGTACATTGGCCCGGGGCCCGGATGTGAATCCCTGAAGGGGCTCCAGAGCCATAGACATTTTTTTTTTATTTTTTTTCGTTTGATTTTTTTTTTTTTGGTAATTTCAACTATATTTTTAGTTTATTTAAAAAAAAAATATATAACATTGACATAGACTGGGGGGCCTCAGCTTGCCCCCAGGGGCCCTGTGGAAAATACTGTATATATTTTCCAGAAATACAGTAGTTATATGCAAATAGATGGCCATACTGTATTTAATAAAAATTTATGTTATCGAAAACGGGAAGCTGCGCCTGCGCAGACGAGACGCCATTTTTGTTTGAACTGAACACTAACGGTAGTATATAATGGGAAGAGTTTTCGTGCTCTAGAGGTAAAATTGGGTTGACACCTCTCAAATAGGAGGCGAAATTGTTGGATATGCATTCCTGCATGACTTGAGATATCAGACGACTGGACAAGACAGCTCCAGGAACCTCAGATAAGTCTGTTTATGTTTAATTCTGGCCAGTGTTATTTCATGTATAAACTGAGGTTTTCTGAGTATGATACACATTAATCTCCAGTCAAATTGGTGAGTGATATTAAGATATATTCTCCTGTTATGTAAATGTGTGTATATATAATCATTTTTTAATTTTAATATACAGTCCACAAATTTATATATTTACCAGCATTCCTGGTGATGTATATTTCATTTATAATTAATAGGTCCAGAGCAACTTGTGGATATGACAGTGGTAGGTATCAAAGGGGGACATTTTTTGCGACCTAGGTGTCCCAAATTCCTACTTGTCTAACTGATAAATAATAATTATTTTTGTTCATTTACTGTTATGTACATAATGATACATTCAGATAAATTTTCTTGGAGGTCCTGATGGCAAGTGTGGTGGAAAGGTTCCAAGACAATTAAAAAATCATGTATAGAAACCCGTAGAAATTTCCAGATTTCATGGTATCTCTCTTTTTGTTAAGTGCAGTGTTTAGTTATGATGCTGAGCGAGAAGTTATGCAAATTCCTTTGTATGATAATACAGTTCTCAGAAGAATAACTGAAGTGTCAGCTAATATTGAGAAGCCTGTTACCAAAAGTATGAAGAATTCTAAATTTGCTATTCAAGTTGATGAATTGACCGATGAATTGCCTGTATCAGATTCATTCACAATGATATAATAATTAGTTTCTATTTTGCAAGGAACTTGAATGTATTTCTTATCAATATAAAATTTTGGTGTGGCATGAACAAATTTTTTTTCCGAAAGTGTGGAAAGTTGACTTTTAATCCCTGTTGTAGAGATAAAAATATTGACTAGTGGTGTACCTGTGTAATGCGTTAATAAGCTCTAAATCCCCCATAAACCCACCAATGTTTATGAATATCTTACAGTGCTGAGGGGAACTACCTGGGCGTCCTCTCAACTCGACAAAGCTTGGGAACAAAACCTCGATGTGGGGACAAACTTTCTGAATGTCTGGACAAATCAGATGACGAGAGAAGAACCCCAGAAGACTCCATTAAAGTTTTTGAGATGACGGAAAGATCACAGACGCCTGGCAGCGGCGTAGAGAACGCTGCGCAGACGATGGAGGAGGAGGAGGAGGAGGTGATGCTGGAATTATCTATATGGAGGTGGTCTTCAGGGTATCTGGAGACCACCACCACCGGTGACGCTGACAAGGCTCGTCGTGATCCCCAGCAGGTGGCAATGACGTCACTGAGCCAGCTGAGGGCAGAGCAGGTCACCCGCATGTCGCTGGCTCGAGGGATACCTAGAGGAGTAGTGGCAGCCATGTTGGCAGGTGAGTTCCAATCATCAGTACTATGCTAATGAACACACGATCTTGTGCGACATCCATATGATGTTCAGTGTTGTCTCTGACCTCACATGATGTTCAGTGTTGACCCCACATGTTCAGTGTTAATTCAAAATAAAGTTGAGTATATACAGGTTTGGCTAATATGTTATTTTATTAATAGGTTTTCGTTATTTCTCACTCATATACAGCAGTAAGTTTCTTTCCTGACAGTGGAGGAGGAAGTGCAGGTGTGGGTTGTGGAGGGAGGTCCTCTGGGTGACCGCTTCGTCTGCCACACCGTGGGCTTCGGTTTGCTGCCTCCTGACACCGTCCACACCATGTGGTGTCTGGCTCCTGACGCTGTGAGTAGTGCTGCCTGACGCCTGAGAATGAGTTGAAAATATAAAGGTATAAAGCGTACACTGATGAAGAAGAGAGACATACAAGGGGAAGCTTTCCCTGTTACAGCACTTCGCTCTGTGGAGATATTTATCAAGTGTATTGTTGACTTGATAAAGCGAAACGTTGTAATAATAGTTTCCTCCTCCTGTGTCGTTTCTTCGTGGCTGTGAATGTTGGTTCTTAACTTCTGATCATGGGAGTAGTCACAATCTTTTATTTGAATAATAATAATAATAATAATAATAATAATAATAATAATAATAATAATTTTTTATTTGGACATGATACGTAGTTGTACAAGGCATTACAGTGGTTGGGTGTACGTGCTAAAAGCACCTTGTATGCAGAGCATTATGGGCAGGCTTAAAATTAACTTAAAATTAACTAAGCTATGATAGATTCGGTGGTAAAAATTACTGTAAATAATTTACAATATGAAGTACAAGTGAGTATTTTAAACAATGAAATTTGAACATTTTTAATTATGAAGCATTATAGTTGTACATATTAGTAGCATTACAATTGAAAACATAGTTTGATAGGGTCACAGGTTATACATTTATGAAATACAGTTATTTAATATTTATTTAGTTGTGGGTGAGTCAGTGGATTTTAAGAAGAGTCTTAAATTGGTAAACAGTGTTTCTTTTGTATTCACAGGTAACGAATTCCAAATTTTTGGGTCTTTTATGTGCATTGAGTTCTTACATAGTGTGAGATGGACACGGGGAACATGAAAGAGTGATCTGTGCCTTGTGTTATGGTCATGTGTTCTGTTGAGGTTGGTAAGGAGAAGTTTGAGGGGAGGGTTTATATCTGAGTTTAGTGTTCTATGTATGTAGTAGGTACAATAATAAGTATGGATGTTTTGTACAGTGAGTAAGTTCAGAGTCTTGAATATTTGGTGGAGTATTCTGCCTGTAGTGGGAATTTGTTATTCTGACTGCAGCCTTTTGTTGGGTAATTAATGGTCTGAGATGGTTTATTGTTGTTGAGCCCCATGCACAAATTCCATAGGTGAGATAGGGGTAAACAAGTGAGTGATATAGGGCCAGGAGAGCAGATCGTGGAACAGTACCGTATCTTCGATAGTATGCCTACGGTCTTGGAGATTTTCTTGGAAATTTGTTGTTCATGTGTTTGGAATTTGAGTCTATTATCAAGGTGGATTCCTAAGAATTTACCCTCTGTGAGCTTTGTGATAGGTGATCCGTTTATCATTATGTTAAGAGGAACATCTGTAGTTCTGTTCCCAAACAGAATGTAGTAGGTTTTGTCAATATTGAGAGTAAGTTTGTTAATCATCCAAGTAGATATTTTCTGTAATTCAGTATTTACAGTATTGGCTAGTATGACTGGGCTTGTGTGAGAGAAGACGTATTTAGTGTCATCTGCAAATAGTGTGGGTTAGAGTAGTTTAGATGCATTTGGTAGGTCGTTTATGTAAATGAGAAAGAGTAGAGGGCCAAGGACACTTCCCTGTAGGACACCAACTGTAATTAGTTGTGTGGAAGAGTTTGTTCCATTTGTGTACACATATTGGCTTCTGTTGCTGAGGTATGACTTTAGGTAGTTGAGGGAGTGCCCAGTTATACCGTAGTGTGATAATTTTATATGCAACAAATTATAGTCAACTGTATCAAAAGCTTTACGTAAATCACTGAAGTTTCCCACTGGCATTTCTTTTTTCTCGATTGCAGTGTATATTTGTTCTAGCATGTGTATAATAGCATCATTCGTATTTTTATTAGACCTGAATCCAAATTGACATGGGTTGATTATGTTGTGGGAGATGAGGTAGGAATAGAGTTTTCTATAATTAATTTTTCAAAGATTTTAGAGAGAATGGGTAAGTTGGATATTGGCCTATAGTTATTCAAGTCTGCTTGATCTCCTTTATGTATCGGGGTGACCCTCGCTATTTTGAGAACTGTGGGAAAGGTAGAGGATTCGATGGATTTGTTAAACAATGTTGCAATGATTGGTGACAGCACTTGTGAAGCTTTTTTGTATATAAAGGTTGGTAAGGTATTTAAATCTCCTGTCTTGTTCTTTAGTGTGTTGATAATAAGTGAGACTTCTTTTGGGTTGGTCGGGCTGGCAAGTTTTTACATATTTATTTATTTGTTTATTTTTTATTTATTTATTTATTTATTTGTTTATTTATGTGATAAATTTTATACTCAATTGTTTACTGTGATTTTCTATGTAATAATTCTATTAATCACTCTCGTTACTTAAGTTAGTAATTCTGAGTTCAAACACTTACACTGTAAGTAAACAAAGAAGGTACATCATGAAATCAGCAGAAATGCAGTAATTAACAGAGAAAAATTTGTATTTCAGTTCGCTCTCGGCGTGGGCGGAGGATGGGTGATGGTGGGCGTGGGTGGGGAGGTGGTGGCGTGTGTGGGCGGTGGGTCTGGGCGTCCGTGTCACCAGGGCCCACTCACTGACCTGTGTCTACTAGGTCAGCACCTCGTCACACTGGGTAGGGATATCCACCGCTGTTAATTTACAAGTCAGGGGAAAAAAACAATTGATTTGGGACTTGATCTTGTGATAATATAAACTCTAAGTTGTAAAAAACAACTGTTAATGAATAAGCAGATGGGTGGACGAGGGGTTCGAATTGCGGTCCGTAAATTCACAGTCCGACGATGTGGCGTTGAGGGAGGTGAGAATAGATCTACTGATAAAGCTCCTGGGCCGAGGGAAGACGTTCAGTTGGATTACAGTTAGTGCCTTTGACGGAATATAATACAGTTAGTATTAGTTCCGGGTCTCTCCTGTTAGAGGCCTGGGCTAGTTTACACCAGGGGTTGCCAACCTGGGGTGCACACACCCCCAGGGGGTGCGAGGTGGCATTTCAGGAGATGCGACAGCAACAGATACTTTTGCCTTGCCTCATAGAATTTCCTCCTTCTGTCTGTTGCTGCCTTGCAACATTGCATAACTCCTGATGACGTACTGAGAAGTGTGAAAGTACTTGAGCTAAAGATTCCCCCCCCCCCGTGGCTTGTCTTGCATATATGTATATTTGTTTGTTGTTACAGGTGGTGATGGGTGGTTGCGGGTGTGGGAAGCTGAGACGTTACATGAGGCTGCTCTGGTACCACCAGGTAAGTCTGTACACTCACCTGGCACCTGCCTCACTCACCTACCATCTGCCTCACTCATCTGCCACCTGTCTCACTCATCTACCACCTGCCTCTCATCTATCACCTGCCTCACTCATTTACCACCTGCCTCACTCATCTACCACCTGCCTCACTCATCTACCACCTGCTTCACTCATCTACCATCTACCTCAACACTGGAAACAACCACAATCCTTGTGGCTGACAAAGGAGCACCGTAACCACTACACCACTGGTTTGCAGGTACTGGGGAGGAGGAGCTGGGGTGGTGCGAGCCTGGGGTAAAGACCATCTGTCTTCAGCTGGTGCGAGAGATGGCAGTGCACAGCGGGCCTGGACACCCTGTCACGCTCACACCCACATCCACACCCACACTGGCGTGGATTGTTCAGGTATGAAGTCCGTATGTATGCTCTGTGACGCTCACACCCACAAACACGCCAGGAGTTGTGAATCGACCCCTGCAACCACATATAGGTGAGTACAACACACACAGCACACATAAACACGCAACACACATAATCATACCCAAATTACACATACACAAAATATGCAAAAAAAACGCACACATACACAAAACTCACATACGCATACACAAAATACACATACACAAAACATACAAAACACACCCATAAAACACACAAAAAACACTCGCACCCACACAAAAAGATATACACACACAAACACACACACAGAAGGGCATCCAGCAAACCATGGTGCTAGGGAACACTATACACAACCAAGGAGTAGGTGAAGAAACCTTTATGCGAACTAGATACCTCGAAGGCGGTGGGTCCAGACAACATTTCTCCATGGAACATTAAAATGGTATAAAATGCCGACAGATTGTTAGGTAAGACACATATGCAACAGTTAGGTATCTTTATTTCGAAACGTTTCGCCTACACAGTAGGCTTCTTCAGTCGAGTACAGAAAAGTTGATAGAAGCAGAAGAGACTTGAAGACGATGTAATCAGTCCATCACCCTTAAAGTTTTGAGGTGGTCAGTCCCTCAGTCTGGAGAAGAGCATTGTTCCAAAGTTTGAAACAATATGGAGTTGAAGTGAGAGGATGGAGCCTTATATAGCGCCAGGAGGTGAGACGTAGGTCACTAGTAGAACGCAGATGTTGGGAGGTCAGGTCCCTCTCAAATCCAGCCGTTCTCACTAGAAGAGGTAGTCGAAGTTGATTCCAGGTCTGTACCAAGATACCCTTGTGTTGCAGTGTCTGACAGATTGAACATTAAAATTGTATAAAATACCGATAGATTGTTAGGTAAGACACATATGCAACAGTTAGGTATCTTTATTTCGAAACGTTTCGCCTACACAGTAGGCTTCTTCAGTCGAGTACAGAAAAGTTGATAGAAGCAGAAGAGACTTGAAGACGATGTAATCAGTCCATCACCCTTAAAGTTTTGAGGTGGTCAGTCCCTCAGTCTGGAGAAGAGCATTGTTCCAAAGTTTGAAACAATATGGAGTTGAAGTGAGAGGATTGAGCCTTATATAGCGCCAGGAGGTGAGACGCAGATGTTGGGAGGTCAGGTCCCTCTCAAATCCAGCCGTTCTCACTAGAAGAGGTAGTCGAAGTTGATTCCAGGTCTGTACCAAGATTCCCTTGTGTTGCAGTGTCTGACAGATTGAACATTAAAATTGTATAAAATACCGACAGATTGTTAGGTAAGACACATATGCAACAGTTAGGTATCTTTATTTTGAAACGTTTCGCCTACACAGTAGGCTTCTTCAGTCGAGTACAGAAAAGTTGATAGAAGCAGAAGAGACTTGAAGACGATGTAATCAGTTCATCACCCTTAAAGTTTTGAGGTGGTCAGTCCCTCAGTCTGGAGAAGAGCATTGTTCCAAAGTTTGAAACAATATGGAGTTGAAGTGAGAGGATTGAGCCTTATATAGCGCCAGGAGGTGAGACGTAGGTCACTAGTAGAACGCAGATGTTGGGAGGTCAGGTCCCTCTCAAATCCAGCCGTTCTCACTAGAAGAGGTAGTCGAAGTTGATTCCAGGTCTGTACCAAGATTCCCTTGTGTTGCAGTGTCTGACAGATTGAACATTAAAATGGTATGAAATACCGACAGATTGTTAGGTAAGACACATATGCAACAGTTAGGTATCTTTATTTCTCCATGGAACCTGAGAGAGGGAGCAGAGGCACTGTATGTGCCACTAACAACAGTCTTCAACAAATCTATTAAGACAGGTGACTACCAAAGGTGTGGAAGACAGCAAACGTAATCCCAGTTTTTAAGAAAGGGGAGAGACAGGGAGCACTAAACTACAGACCAGTGTCATTAGCATGTATAGTATGTAAAGTCGTGTAGATTATCAGGAGAAGAGTGGTGGAGCACCTAGAAAGGAAAGAGCACATACACGATAACCATCGTGGTTTCAGGAACGGGAAATCCTGTGTCACAAACCTACTGGAGTTCTACGACAAGATGACAGAGAGAGAGAGGGAGGGGGGGGGTAAGTTAATTGCATTTTCTTGGAATGCCAGAGAGCATTCGGTACGGTTCCATACAAGAGACTGGTACAAAAACTAAAGAAGCAGGCAGGTATAGAAGGAAAAGCACTGCAGTGGATCAGAAAATACCCGACAGGAAGGAAACAACGAGTGATGGTACGTGATTAGGCATCAGAGTGGGCGCCTGTGTCGAGCTGAGTTCTACAAGGGTCAGTCTTAGGGCCGGTGCTGTTTCTGGTATATGTGAATCACATGACGGAAGGGATAGATTCGGAAGTGTTCCTTTTTGCAGACGACGTGAAGCTAATGCAGAGAATTCAAAGGGACGAGGACCAGGTAAGACTAATAGGATCTGGACAGTCTGCAAGCCTGGTCCGACAGATAACTCCTGGAGTTTAACTCCAATAAGTGCAAAGTCTTGAAAAATAGAGAAAGTCAAAGAAGACCTCAGACTTAGTACACCCTAGGGGGGCCAAAGACTGCAAGCCTCACTCACGGAAAAGGAACTTGCGGTGAGCGTCACACCGAGGCGCACATCAACTAAATAACTGCACATCATATGGGCGTCTAGCAAACTTGAGAATAGTGTTTCGATAGCTAAGTAAGGAAGCATTCATGGCACTGCACCGTGTACGTCAGACCCATATTGGAGTATGCAACACCAGTATGGAAACCCACACCTGGTCAAGAAATTAGAGACAGTGCATAGGTTTGCAGCAAGACTAGTCCAGGAGCTAAGGGGGTATGTCCTACGAGGAGAGGTTAAGGGAACTCAACCTGACGACACTGGAGGAAAGGAGGGATAGGGGAGATATGATAATGACGTATAAAACACTCAGAGGAATTGGCAAGGTGGATAGGGACAGAATGTTTCAGAGATGGAACACAGCAGCAAGGGGCCGCAACTGGAAGCTGGAAACACAGATGTGTTACAGGGATATTACCTGGAGGTTATTCCGGGGATCAACGCCCCCGCTGCCCGGTCCATGACCAGGCCTCCCGGTGGATCAAGTCCTGAGGAAGTATTTCTTCAACACTAGAGTTGTCAGGAAGTGGAACAGTCTGGAGAGTGATGTAGTGGAGGCAGGATCCATACATAGCTTTAAGGAGAGTACGACAAGGTTCTTAGAGCGGTGAGAGAGTGGACCTAGTAGCGGCCAGCGAAGAGGCGGGCCGGAAGATGCGAATCGACCCCTGCAACCACAGATAGGCGAGTATACACACACATAAGACATGCAAAGTGTCTGTCGGAAAGTGTCTTTGACAACTGGTAACTAACAGCCACATTGGTGTGTGTTACTCAGGTTAACTGATGATCTTACATGGTATATGTATACCTGCTTCAAGTAATATTCGAGAAGGCATTGCACTCATCAAATTGTGTTTTTGGAGGTCGTCTCAGCTTCTGGCCCTGTCTTTAGACTCCGCTGACTGACATTACTAGTTTTTAGACTTTTGAGGAATTATCTCATCTACTCTTGAAAATATTTGGAGTTTGACTCCACTCCCTCCCTCACACTCTTTACCTGAGACTAAAAAAGTATTTCCTAACATCTCTATGGCTCATTCTGTCTTCAGTTAACACACGTGTCTCCGGTTCCCTGTTCCTCACTACAGCCTATTCCAAATATCTCGTCAGTTTCTCCTAAAATTTAAATTATCGTTGTCCTCTCCGTGAAGGTTTTCAAGTTGACTTAACTGTTTGTAATGGTTACCCCCGATATTTATTATCCAAGAATTATAGTGAGAATTACAATGTTTTACGATAATAACTTAGGTGGATAAGCCGCCTGGTTCCTGAACAGTAGAAAGAAGAATCTAAGCAAAGTGGTTTATACTGAGAGGATAGAAACACATCGATAGAAAGTGAGGAAGTCGATGGACAGTCTGAGAATGTTTCCATGTGCTTCTTTAAGATTGTGTTAATGTTCCTGCCTCAATTTTGTTTTTGTCACATCAGTTGTTTACCTTCAAAGTAGAGTGACATCAACTGTTTACATTCAAGATAGTGACATCAACTGTTTACCTTCAAGGTGGAGTGACATCAGCTGTTTACCTTCAAGGTGGAGTAACATCAGCTGTTTACCTTCAAGGTGGAGTGACATCAGCTGTTTACCTTCAAGGTGGAGTAACATCAGCTGTTTACCTTCAAGGTGGAGTGACATCAGCTGTTTACCTTCAAGGTGGAGTGACATCAGCTGTTTACCTTCAAGGTGGAGTGACATCAGCTGTTTACCTTCAAGGTGGAGTAACATCAGCTGTTTACCTTCAAGGTGGAGTTTACATGGAGAGAGTTCCGGGGGTCAACGCCCCCGCGGCCCGGTCTGTGACCAGGCCTCCTGGTGGATCAGAGCCTGATCAACCAGGCTGTTGCTGCTGGCTGCACGCAAACCAACGTACGAGCCACAGCCCGGCTGGTCAGGAACCGACTTTAGGTGCTTGTCCAGTGCCAGCTTGAAGACTGCCAGGGGTCTGTTGGTAATCCCCCTTATGTATGCTGGGAGGCAGTTGAACAGTCTCGGGCCCCTGACACTTACTGTATGGTCTCTTAACGTGCTAGTGACACCCCTGCTTTTCATTGGTGGGATGTTGCATCGTCTGCCAAGTCTTTTGCTTTCGTAGTGAGTGATTTTCGTGTGCAAGTTCGGTACTAGTCCCTCTAATATTTTCCAGGTGTATATAATAATGTATCTCTCCCGCCTGCGTTCCAAGGAATACAGGTTTAGGAACCTCAAGCGCTCCCAGTAATTGAGGTGTTTATCTCCGTTATGCACGCCGTGAAGGTTCTCTGTACATTTTCTAGGTCAGCAATTTCACCTGCCTTGAAAGGTGCTGTTAGTGTGCAGCAATATTCCAGCCTAGATAGAACAAGTTACCTGAAGAGTGTCATCATGGGCTTGGCGTCCCTAGTTTTGAAGGTTCTCATTATCCATCCTGTCATTTTTCTAGCAGATGCGATTGATACAATGTTATGGTCCTTGAAGGTGAGATCCTTCGACATGATCACTCCCAGGTCTTTGACGTTGGTGTTTCACTCTATTTTGTGGCCAGAATTTGTTTTGTACTCTAATGAAGATTTAATTTCCTCATGTTTACCATATCTGAGTAATTGAAATTTCTCATCGTTGAACTTCATATTGTTTTCTGCAGCCCACTGAAAGATTTGGTTGATGTCTGCCTGGAGCTTTGCAGTGTCTGCAATGGAAGACACTGTCATGCAGATTCGGGTGTCATCTGCAAAGGAAGACACGGTGCTGTGGCTGACATCCTTGTCTATGTCGGAGTGACATCAGCTGTTTACCTTCAAGGTGGAGTAACAGCAGCTGTTTACCTTCAAAGTGGAGTGATATCAGCTGTTTACCTTCAAGGTGGAGTGACATCAGCTGTTTACCTTCAAGGTGGAGTGACATCAGCTGTTTACCTTCAAGGTGTAGTGACAGCTGTTTACCTTCAAGGTGGAGTAACATCAGCTGTTTACCTTCAAGGTGGAGTAACATCAGCTGTTTACTTTAAAGGTGGAGTGACATCAGCTGTTTACCTTCAAGGTGGAGTAACATCAGCTGTTTACTTTAAAGGTGGAGTGACATCAGCTGTTTACCTTCAAGGTGGAGTAACATCAGCTGTTTACCTTCAAGGTGGAGTGACATCAGCTGTTTACTTTAAAGGTGGAGTGACATCAGCTGTTTACCTTCAAGGTGGAGTAACATCAGCTGTTTACCTTCAAGGTGCAGTGATATCAGCTGTTTACTTTAAAGGTGGAGTAACATTAGCTGTTTACCTTCAAGGTGGAGTGACATAGCTGTTTACCTTCAAGGTGGAGTAACATCAGCTGTTTACCTTCAAGGTGGAGTGACATCAGCTGTTTATCTTCAAGGTGGAGTGACATCAGCTGTTTACCTTCAAGGTGGAGTGACATCAGCTGTTTACTTTAAAGGTGGAGTGACATCAGCTGTTTACCTTCAAGGTGGAGTAACATCAGCTGTTTACCTTCAAGGTGGAGTGACATCAGCTGTTTACCTTCAAGGTGGAGTGATATCAGCTGTTTACCTTCAAGGTGGAGTGACATCAGCTGTTTACCTTCAAGGTGGAGTGATATCAGCTGTTTACCTTCAAGGTGGAGTAACATCAGCTGTTTACCTTCAAGGTGGAGTAACATCAGCTGTTTACCTTCAAGGTGGAGTGACATCAGCTGTTTACCTTCAAGGTGGAGTGATATCAGCTGTTTACCTTCAAGGTGGAGTGACATCAGCTGTTTACCTTCAAGGTGGAGTGATATCAGCTGTTTACCTTCAAGGTGGAGTGATATCAGCTGTTTACCTTCAAGGTGGAGTGATATCAGCTGTTTACCTTCAAGGTGGAGTAACATCAGCTGTTTACCTTCAAGGTGGAGTGACATCAGCTGTTTGCCTTCAAGGTGGAGTGAAACAAAGACGGAAATATTCACAATTGTTCATTCAACAACTGTCTTTCCAGAATTGCACAGGCATCTTATTGCTGGTTAACCTTCCCACCCTCAGTCTTCTGTGTATCTCATCCTTGAGAGTGCAGGCGCTATACTTCCCTCCACAACTCAAGCCCTCCAAGATATTCTGAAAAATGGAATTTTGTCCTCTGATTCTAATGTAATTATTCCCTCGGGAAATATACACAGGTGGGTGTATATCTTTCAGTGTCTATACATATATTTTGAGAGTTCACTTTAATCCCTGTTTTTAGGGATTAAAATATTGCTGACTGGTGGTGAATAGGTTACACACAGCCTGACTGACCCTCGTGTGGTCAGTAGGTATGCAGCCTGACTGACCCTCGTGTGGTCAGTAGGTATGCAGCCTGACTGACCCTCGTGTGGTCAGTAGGTATGCAGCCTGACTGACCCTCGTGTGGTCAGTAGGTAAGCAGCCTGACTGACCCTCGTGTGGTCAGTAAGTAAGCAGCCTGACTGACCCACGTGTGGTCAGTAGGTAAGCAGCCTGACTGACCCTCTTGTGGTCAGTAGGTAAGCAGCCTGACTGACCCTCGTGTGGTTAGTAGGTACGCAGCCTGACTGACCCTCGTGTGGTCAGTAGGTAAGTAGCCTGACTGACCCTCGTGTGGTCAGTAGGTACTCAGCCTGATTGACCCTTGTGTGGTCAGTATGTCATGTAGGGAGTAATGATTAGGGGGATATGGGGGTAAGAGGAGGGAGTCAGTAGGTAGGGGACAGGCGAGGCAGTAGGAGGGATGAGTGCGGAGGTAGGTAGGTAGGGGACATGCAGGCGAAGTGGTAGGAGATGACAGGAGAGGTGAGCGGTAGGTAGGTAATGTGAGGTCACTGGTGACTACAACTTCACCTCTCATTACTCTACCCACCACTCCACACTACTCACCCTCTCACTACTGTAACTAAACATAAATAAATGGAGAAAATAACGGGTACAGTGAATATTACTATTCTACTCAAACACAGTTTGTTATTAAGTCCTTGTACAATAATATATTTGGGAACAGGAGAACATTATTGTGGTTTAGATAAATGGGATGGTACACATAAGCAGTGAGACAGGGAATACAATCAACTTGACCAAAATGAATGTAACTTACAATATAGTTCAGAGGGCAGTTCATCACAGGAACTAAGCCACAGGTCCCAAGACCTACACAGCACGAGTACTGCGCCAAGCCAGTACTCTGCCCAATGCCTCCAACAGTCTCCTCCAGAGACTTCAGCAGCCTTCTCCCGAGCCCTTCACTCCAGCAGCAGCTCCGCTCGAAGTCTCTGCTCAGGAGCTCTGCACCCCAGCAGCAGCTCCGCTCGAATCTCCTCTGCTCAGCTGCTCCTTGGGCTTATATCGTGGTCCAAGCACCCTCCACAACCACGTGTACAACCTGACGCCTAGGTCTGACGCTGTCAAGAACAAAAGACCTCAGACGTGGGCGTGGCTACAGACGTTTGCCAAGGCAAGGTGTGACCATATAATTGGTTAAATTAGGTCTCCCCAGAGACCTCACAAGCCCAGCTGAACTACATCACAAGTAGGTACGCAGCCTGACTGACCCTCGTGTGGTTAGTAGGTATGCAGCCTGACTGACCCTCGTGTGGTCAGTAGTTATGCAGCCTGACTGACCCTCGTGTGGTCAGTAGGTACGCAGCCTGACTGACCCTCGTGTGGTCAGTAGGTAAGCAGTCTGACTGACTCTCGTGTGGTCAGTAGGTATGCAGCCTGACTGACCCTCGTGTGGTCAGTAGGTATGCAGCCTGACCCTCGTGTGGTCAGTAGGTATGCAGCCTGACTGACCCTCGTGTGGTCAGTAGGTAAGCAGTCTAACTGACTCTCGTGTGGTCAGTAGGTACGCAGCCTGACTGACCCTCGTGTGGTCAGTAGGTACGCAGCCTGACTGACCCTCGTGTGGTCAGTAGGTAAGCAGTCTGACTGACCCTCGTGTGGTCAGTAGGTAAGCAGTCTGACTGACCCTCGTGTGGTCAGTAGGTAAGCAGTCTGACTGACCCTCGTGTGGTCAGTAGGTAAGCAGTCTGACTGACCTTCGTGTGGTCAGTAGGTACGCAGCCTGACTGACCCTCTTGTGGTCAGTAGGTATGCAGCCTGACTGACCCTCGTGTGGTCAGTACGTACGCAGCCTGATTGACCCTCGTGTGGTCAGTAGTTGTGCAGCCTGACTGACCCTCGTGTGGTCAGTAGGTACGCAGCCTGACCCTCGTGTGGTCAGTAGGTACGCAGCCTGACTGACCCTCGTGTGGTCAGTAGGTAAGCAGTCTGACTGACCCTCGTGTGGTCAGTAGGTACGCAGCCTGACTGACCCTTGTGTGGTCAGTAGGTACGCAGCCTGACTGACCCTCGTGTGGTCAGTAAGTAAGCAGTCTGATTGATCCTCGTGTGGTCAGTAGGTAAGCAGTCTCACTGACCCACGTGTGGTCAGTAGGTATGCAGCCTGACTGACCCTCGTGTGGTCAGTAGGTAAGCAGTGTGACTGACCCTCGTGTGGTCAGTAGGTACACAGCCTGACTGACCCTCGTATGGTCAGTAGGTAAGCAGTCTGACTGACCCTCGTGTGGTTAGTAGGTAAACAGCCTGACTGACCCTCGTGTGGTCAGTAGGTATGCAGCCTGACTGACCCTCGTGTGGTCAGTAGGTACGCAGCCTGACTGACCCTCGTGTGGTCAGTAGGTATGCAGCCTGACTGACCCTCGTGTGGTCAGTAGGTAAGCAGTCTGACTGACCCTAGTGTGGTCAGTAGGTAAGCAGTCTGACTGACCCTCTTGTGGTCAGTAGGTACACAGCCTGACTGACCCTCGTGTGGTCAGTAGGTAAGCAGCCTGACTGACCTCGTGTGGTCAGTAGGTATGCAGCCTGAATGACCCTCGTGTGGTCAGTAGGTAAGCAGCCTGACTGACCCTCATGTGGTCAGTAGGTACTCAGCCTGACTGACCCTCGTGTGGTCAGTAGGTAAGCAGTCTGACTGACCCTCGTGTGGTCAGTAGGTAAGCAGTCTGACTGACCCTCGTGTGGTCAGTAGGTACACAACCTGACTGACCCTCTTGTGGTCAGTAGGTAAGCAGCCTGACTGACCTCGTGTGGTCAGTAGGTACGCAACCTGAATGACCCTCGTGTGGTCAGTAGGTAAGCAGCCTGACTGACCCTCGTGTGGTCAGTAGGTACTCAGCCTGACTGACCCTCGTGTGGTCAGTAGGTAAGCAGCCTGACTGACCCTCGTGTGGTCAGTAGGTAAGCAGCCTGACTGACCCTCGCGTGGTCAGTAGGTACTCAGCCTGACTGACCCTCGTGTGGTCAATAGGTAAGCAGCCTGACTGACCCTCGTGTGGTCAGTAGGTACTCAGCCTTACTGACCGTTGTGTGGTCAGTAGGTACGCAGCCTGACTGACCCTCGTGTGATCAGTAGGTACGCAGCCTGATTGACCCTCGTGTGGTCAGTAGGTACGCAGCCTGACTGACCCTCTTGTGGTCAGTAGGTACGTAGCCTGACTGACCCTCGTGTGGTCAGTAGGTAAGGAGCCTGACTGACCTCGTGTGCTCAGTAGGTATGCAGCCTGAATGACCCTCGTGTGGTCAGTAGGTAAGCAGCCTGACTGACCCTCGTGTGGTCAGTAGGTACTCAGCCTGACTGACCCTCGTGTGGTCAGTAGGTAAGCAGTCTGACTGACCCTCGTGTGGTCAGTAGGTACGCAGGATGACTGACCCTCTTGTGGTCAGTACGTATGCAGCCTGCATGACCCTCATGTGGTCAGTAGGTAAGCAGCCTGACTGACCTCGTGTGGTCAGTAGGTACGCAGCCTGACTGACCCTCGTGTGGTCAGTAGGTACTCAGCCTGACTGACCCTCGTGTGGTCAGTAGGTAAGCAGCCTAACTGACCATCGTGTGGTCAGTAGGTACTCAGCCTGACTGACCCTCGTGTGGTCAGTAGGTACTCAGCCTGACTGACCCTCATGTGGTCAGTAGGTAAGCAGCCTAACTGACCATCGTGTGGTCAGTAGGTACTCAGCCTGACTGACCCTCGTGTGGTCAGTAGGTAAGCAGCCTAACTGACCATCGTGTGGTCAGTAGGTACTCAGCCTGACTGACCCTCGTGTGGTCAGTAGGTACTCAGCCTGACTGACCCTCGTGTGGTCAGTAGGTAAGCAGCCTAACTGACCATCGTGTGGTCAGTAGGTAAGCAGCCTAACTGACCATCGTGTGGTCAGTAGGTAAGCAGCCTAACTGACCATCGTGTGGTCAGTAGGTAAGCAGCCTAACTGACCATCGTGTGGTCAGTAGGTAAGCAGCCTAACTGACCATCGTGTGGTCAGTAGGTAAGCAGCCTAACTGACCATCGTGTGGTCAGTAGGTAAGCAACCTAACTGACCATCGTGTGGTCAGTAGGTAAGCAGCCTAACTGACCATTGTGTGGTCAGTAGGTACGCAGCCTGATTGACCCTCGTGTGGTCAGTAGGTACGCAGCCTGACTGACCCTCTTGTGGTCAGTAGGTACGTAGCCTGACTGACCCTCGTGTGGTCAGTAGGTAAGCAGCCTGACTGACCTCGTGTGCTCAGTAGGTAAGCAGTCTGACTGACCCTCGTGTGGTCAGTAGGTATGCAGCCTGACTGACCCTCGTGTGGTCAGTAGGTAAGCAGCCTGACTGACCTCGTGTGCTCAGTAGGTAAGCAGTCTGACTGACCCTCGTGTGGTCAGTAGGTATGCAGGATGACTGACCCTCTTGTGGTCAGTAGGTATGCAGCCTGCATGACCCTTGTGTGGTCAGTAGGTAAGCAGCCTGACTGACCCTCGTGTGGTCAGTAGGTACTCAGCCTGACTGACCCTCGTGTGGTCAGTAGGTACTCAGCCTGACTGACCCTCGTGTGTTCAGTAGGTAAGCAGCCTAACTGACCATCGTGTGGTCAGTAGGTACTCAGCCTGACTGACCCTCGTGTGGTCAGTAGGTACTCAGCCTGACTGACCCTCATGTGGTCAGTAGGTAAGCAGCCTAACTGACCATCGTGTGGTCAGTAGGTACTCAGCCTGACTGACCCTCGTGTGGTCAGTAGGTAAGCAGCCTAACTGACCATCGTGTGGTCAGTAGGTACTCAGCCTGACTGACCCTCGTGTGGTCAGTAGGTACTCAGCCTGACTGACCCTCGTGTGGTCAGTAGGTAAGCAGCCTAACTGACCATCGTGTGATCAGTAGGTAAGCAGCCTAACTGACCATCGTGTGGTCAGTAGGTAAGCAGCCTAACTGACCATCGTGTGGTCAGTAGGTAAGCAGCCTAACTGACCATCGTGTGGTCAGTAGGTAAGCAGCCTAACTGACCATCGTGTGGTCAGTAGGTAAGCAGCCTAACTGACCATCGTGTGGTCAGTAGGTAAGCAGCCTAACTGACCATCGTGTGGTCAGTAGGTAAGCAGCCTAACTGACCATTGTGTGGTCAGTAGGTAAGCAGCCTAACTGACCATCGTGTGGTCAGTAGGTAAGCAGCCTAACTGACCATCGTGTGGTCAGTAGGTAAGCAGCCTAACTGACCATCGTGTGGTCAGTAGGTACGCAGCCTGACTGACCCTCGTGTGGTCAGTAGGTACTCAGCCTGACTGACCCTCGTGTGGTCAGTAGGTACTCAGCCTGACTGACCCTCGTGTGGTCAGTAGGTACTCAGCCTGACTGACCCTCGTGTGGTCAGTAGGTACTCAGCCTGACTGACCCTCGTGTGGTCAGTAGGTACTCAGCCTGACTGACCCTCGTGTGGTCAGTAGGTACTCAGCCTAACTGACCCTCGTGTGGTCAGTAGGTACTCAGCCTAACTGACCCTCGTGTGGTCAGTAGGTACGCAGCCTGACTGACCCTCGTGTGGTCAGTAGGTACTCAGCCTGACTGACCCTCGTGTGGTCAGTAGGTACTCAGCCTGACTGACCCTCGTGTGGTCAGTAGGTACGCAGCATGACTGACCCTCGTGTGGTCAGTAGGTACGCAGCCTGACATTCGTGTGGTCAGTAGGTACGCAGCCTGACTGACCCTCGTATTGTCAGTAGGTAAGCAGTCTGACTGACCCTCGTGTGGTCAGTAGGTAAGCAGCCTGACTGACCCTCGTATGGTCAGTAGGTACGCAGCCTGACTGACCCTCGTATGGTCAGTAGGTACGCAGCCTGACTGACCCTCGTATGGTCAGTAGGTACGCAGCCTGACTGACCCTCGTATGGTCAGTAGGTACTCAGCCTAACTGACCCTCGCATGGTCAGTAGGTACGCAGCCTGATTGACCCTCGTGTGGTCAGTAGGTACGCAGCCTGACTGACCCTCGTATGGTCAGTAGGTACTCAGCCTAACTGACCCTCGCGTGGTCAGTAGGTACGCAGCCTGACTGACCCTCGTGTGGTCAGTAGGTACGCAGCCTGACTGACCCTCGTGTGGTCATTAGGTATGCAGCCTGACTGACCCTCGTGTGGTCAGTAGGTACGCAGCCTGACTGACCCTCGTGTGGTCAGTAGGTACGCAGCCTGACTGACCCTCGTGTGGTCAGTAGGTACGCAGCCTGACTGACCCTTGCGTGGTCAGTAGGTACTCAGCCTGACTGACCCTCGTGTGGTCAGTAGGTACTCAGCCTGACTGACCCTCGTGTGGTCAGTAGGTACGCAGCCTGACTGACCCTCGTGTGGTCAGTAGGTACGCAGCCTGACTGACCCTCGTGTGGTCAGTAGGTACGCAGCCTGACTGACCCTCGTGTGGTCAGTAGGTACGCAGCCTGACTGACCCTCGTGTGGTCAGTAGGTACGCAGCCTGACTGACCCTCGTGTGGTCAGTAGGTACGCAGCCTGACTGACCCTCGTGTGGTCAGTAGGTACGTAGCCTGACTGACCCTCGTGTGGTCAGTAGGTACTCAGCCTGACTGACCCTCGTGTGGTCAGTAGGTACGCAGCCTGACTGACCCTCGTGTGGTCAGTAGGTACGCAGCCTGACTGACCCTCGTGTGGTCAGTAGGTACGCAGCCTGACTGACCCTCGTGTGGTCAGTAGGTACGCAGCCTGACTGACCCTCGTGTGGTCAGTAGGTACGCAGCCTGGCTGACCCTCGTGTGGTCAGTAGGTATGCAGCCTGACTGACCCTCTTGTGGTCAGTAGGTACGTAGCCTGACTGACCCTCGTGTGGTCAGTAGGTAAGCAGCCTGACCCTCGCGTGGTCAGTAGGTACTCACCCTGACTGACCCTCGTGTGGTCAGTAAGCGTTAAAGTCAACCAAGAAATTATTCCTGTTTCTGGTATATATATGAGCCTCAGCTCTCATATTTTCGTTCCTTCATAGTAGCAATGAGCCATTTTTTTTCTAGCAAATAGGAATAGTATGTATATTTACATTTCACTCGATATATATTTATTTACGTTTGTGGGATTGTATATATAGCGTGAAAATTGGAAATTTTACTTTTGTATTATGTAAAGTCGTATTCTGACGCTCCGGTCACCATTGGCATCCATAGTCAATTTTCTATTAGACTCGCTTCCCAAGATTACGATAATAATAATAATAATAATAATAACACCATACTAGCCTGTTACACACATGAAATATAAAATATACAAGCCTATTAGTAATACACAAGCATTATAGATCACAATAAAATAAAATCAACAAACTAACTTATCTTTTGTAATTTTTTTAGCGAGATATTTATTCTTGGTGTGACTGACAGATCCTTTGATATTAACTGGAATATTGGACAGACATTCCCTTTCTTCCTCTACCGACTGTAGACTTCCCCTCTTGTTAGTTTTTGTTTGTGAGCAGAGAAAATCCCTACTCATACAGGTAAGGTGTGGAAAATTCCATGAAAATTACCGGAGTTATTCGCAACTTGAGGATATTCATTCTTAATCTTTATCCAGAATTCGTCCAGAACTTCCTTGTGCTTTAATTGCAGACTGACATCATAACGTATTTCAATTAATTTCTCTTCTGTGATATTTTAATTAAGACGACGAAGCTAGAGCAAAACCATTAACAATCTTGTGGCACCCCTGGGCACTATCAGTGGCACACCAGAGTGCCGCTGCACCATGGTTGGAAAACACTGATTTAGATGGTGTCTCCCATTACGTACCTCTGTAATCTGTAAATACCTTTGTAACTTGTCATGACTGTGACTAGACCTACCTGGAGTTCATTACCTTTGTAAATTGTGAATTCATTACCTCTGTAACTTGCTCAGCTATCAAAACTTTGGAGTCCAGTCCCTGGACCAATTATGTACCTCTGTAATCTTTTGACTACCGCCCACAGGATGGGTATGGGGTGCATAATAAACATATTAAACTAACTAAACTAACTCCTGTGACAGAGCAACACGGGTGTGGTGTACGGGGTGTGGGAAGACGAGTGGGTGGCTCGAACACTCCACCAGGGACCCAGTGGCAGAGTGACGGGCGTAGCCATCGCGCCTACCCACGCCCACGTGGCTACCACCACCCACCACCGCTACCTGCAGGTCACCCCTCTACCCCAGGTGAGAGAGACAGACAGACAAACAAAAGAGTATAAAGTACTGTTGAAAATTAGCCTTACTTATAACCTAAAAGATTAATTTAGTTCTGTTCGGTGTTTCCTTCACACACTTGGCCAGTGTTGAACATCACTTTACTTCGAGCTTTTTTTTAATATCTAAATTTTCTTTATTAACCTCAGTGGTAATTGTAGCCCAGCCGAGGTTGGTCAGTAGTGATATTCAAGAGTCTTGTTTCGTTGGATGTGCCATAGACATGTGACTTCTCCTGCGTGATAGAATGACACTTATTTGAAGTTCTTTTCGTAATACTGTCTTCAAAATGCTAGCTGACAGCCAAGAGTTATCTATTTCCTCCATAAAGGCATACGCCTTATTCAGTTCATCAGTTCTGTTATGAAATTGAAATGCAGTGTGAGAGTGCCAACCAGGATTGATTTTGTTTCTCGCTCTCTGGTTGTCTCACTACAGCCAGGAGCTTCAGAGGACATAGAGAGAGTAACTGAATCCGTCTGTGCGTCACCACAACCAGGTGCCCCAGTCGAGGATGTGACTGTGGGAGGCAGCAGGAAAGTGCAGGTGCCCACATCTCTGACTAAGGCGGAGGTGAAGGGATCACCTTGTTGTGTTGTCTGGGCCACCTGCCAGGTAAGTGCTCGTTGTCTCCTCTTGTTACCTTGGATGAATGTTCATTATATCAAATTGGCAAGGCAAACCCATATGGCTCATACCTCGCCAGGATAGTGGGGGGTAATAGTGTTTGATCAAAGTAAGACAGTAGCTCCTGTTCCTTGGATCAAGAACCTTTCATCGGCCCCCAAGGTACTCCCTGTTATAAGGTTCACTGACAGCAATATTAGCTTATCAGGTTTTAGTGGTATAAATATGTCTCAATTTCTGTCTTGTTGAAAGTGTAAGTACATCACTATTTTCAGTATAGTATACCGACTCCCTTGGTGTGTTAGTGTGTGACTAATTAATGGTCCAAGTCGGACCGAAACGTCGTAAGTTTCTCCTATATGCTAGTGATTTGTGTATTGTCTAATGTAATTTGCTCCCCCATATATCATATTTTTAGTATTTTTTAGTCACCCTATTTTAATTTTGCAGGTGACGGGGGAAGATGATCTGGTGGTGGTGGGGTTGGAGGACGGCTCAGTAAACATGTTCGTACTTCATATTGCTCCTAGAACCAGAGAGAAGCACCTCACTCTTGTGCAAGTGGAGCGACCCCACGAGTCAGCCATCTTGCACATCAGTACATCAAAGAAAGCCAAGCCTGGAGAAGGAGGGATAACTCCGCTACTTGTGACGGCCGGCGAGGACCGACGTGTCTTCATCTTTCGCTTGATAAGAGTTGGGAAAATAACGAAACTTGATCCCATTGGGTTCCACCAGTTAGATTCTGTGCCGGAAAGGATTGATGTAAAAGGGGTGAGGTTTTATTGGTCAGCAATATCCAAAGTAACCACGTGAGTGCATAAGACATGATTTTTGATAACACCTAAAGTCAGTACCTGACCAACCGGGCTGTGGCTCGTACGCCAGCTTGCGTGCAGCCAGTAGTAACAGCCTGGTTGATCAAACCCTGATCCACCGTGAGGCCTGGTCTTAGACCGAGCCGCGGGGGCGTTGACCCCCGAAACCCTCTCCAGGTAAACAAATGATAATAATCCAATAGAGTATCAAGATTTTTTAACATTCACATTCATGTACACAAACCTAGCCTTCCTGAGCGCTATGATTTCTTGAGAAATATCTAATTTTACTACATATACACCTTGTCTTGGTTGTTTATTTTACAGTTAATCAACTAAACTAGTGGTTATTAAGGCTACTTATCGCCTGCACAACACCAATCAAGAATACTTTAATAATTCACCGAATAGAGGGTTCGAATCCAAGACAAGCTGGTCTTAGACTTTAATCCCTTAAAACAGGGATTAAAGTATGTTCTCAGAATATAATTCTCTGAGACATATATTCTCCTCTTTATGTATATATATTATGGTGACCTTTTTGTATATCATTAAGTAAATTTCATTTATCCTCTCGTTATGCATGACACGAAAATAATAAATGTAATAATTATTAAAAATAAGAAATAATTGTACTCTTCCATGTGCAAACTGTGATTTGATTTTTGTAAGAGAGACAGGCAGAGATCTGGGCACCATCACAAGACAACACTAAAAGTCTGTGAGAATGTGTGAAGCATATACAATTGACTGAGAAAGAGCACAAATAATCCATCACACAAATTGAAGCTACAAAAATAGTCTGTTACAATTGAAGTCATCCTGAATTTGAATATGTCAGGCGGGTACTGGAGACCTGACTTCATAGCGAGGGCAGCAGAGGATATATATATATACTGACGGTTTGTTTCTCTCAGTGTATACATGTGCTGGCGATGAAAAGGCTATTGGGCAGCTTTATTGACCCTAGTGCAGTCGATAAGCTTTAAACCCCGTTAACCAAGGTAGCAATGAGGGTAATAATTAAGAAAGATTGTAACACAAGGACAGATCACGTGACCTGACCTCAATGTCATATAAATTCTCCTAGTTTTGCTTGGTTCTGTTTCTGTGCTGAAGAGGACACAAGTGTTGGGATCGAAATACCCGGCTTTCTTTTTTACTTTTATGATGAATATGTTATTGTGCATATGTTTAGGTAATGAAAGACTGGATATCAGAGTGGAGGGAGGGAGAATGGAGAAAGTAAATGCTTTCAGATATTTGGAACTGGACGTGTCAACATGAGTCTATGAAAGACGAGGTGAATCATGGAATTGATGACGGGAACAAGGTGAGTGGAGCACTGAGGAGTCTGTGAAGACAAAGAACATTATCCATGGAAGCAAAGAGGGGAATGTATAAGAGTATATTTATATCAACGCTCTTATATGGGTGTGAAGCATGGGTGGTGAATGTTGCAACAAGGAGAAGGCAGTGGAGATTTCATGTCTGAGGGCAATGTTTGGTGTGAATATAATGCAGAGAATCTGTAGTTTGGAGATTAGGAGGAGGTGTGGAGTTACTAAAAGTAGTATCCAGAGGGCTGAGGAGTTGTTGAGGTGGTTTGGTTATTTAGAGAGGGTGGAGCAAAATAGGATGACTTGGAGGGTGCATAATTCTGTAGTGGAGGGAGGGAATGTTAGGGGTCGCCCTAGGAAAGGTTGGAGCGATGGGGTAAAGTATGTTTTGTGTGCGAGGGACTTGGACATCCAGCAGGCGTATATGAGCATGTTAGATTCTAGTTAGTGGAGGCAAATGGGTTTTGGGACTTCACGAGCTGTTGGAGTATGAGCAAGGTAACATTTTGTGAAAGGACTCAGGGAAACCAGTTAGCCGGACTTGAGTCCTGGAGGGAGAGGAGTACAGTACCTGCACTCTGACGGAGGGCTGAGGATATTGCAGTTTGGAGGGTTATCAGAAGTGTAGTAATTGCGTGCCTCTGCCAAAACAGTGATGGAGTGAATGATGGTGATGTGTATGTAAGCACATGAAAGCGTTCAGGCTTTTTACATAATAAACAAATGACGTTAAAATTTTACTATGTTGCAGGAAACTATCCAAATAGAAATGACTGACGGTGTGGTACTGGAAATCCCCTGCCACCCGTCTACCAGTTCTGCCACAGCCAGGTCAGCATCTTCCACAGCCACTCCTTCCATCAGCTCAGCAAGGGCGGCGCCGGATTCCTGGCTGTTACAGCGATACTCAGGGCCGCGGGAGACATGGGAAAGTGTGAGAGTTGTGCGTCGGCAGCTGCTTCAAGAGGCAGCCTACACCTGTTCTCACCCTCAACACAACCTCCTCCTCACTCTACCTTCGTGAGTTACAAAACTCTTGTGAAAAATTATGCACTATACAAATAATTTCCATTCTGAGAATGTATAATTTCCTGATAGAGTTATTGTATGCATAATTAAATCCAATGACATCTTCATGGAAACAGTATACATTTAAATTAGGCTTGCATAACACTAACAATTGGTAAATCGCTGAGGCACTCTACTCACCACTATAAACTAGGTATGTGTCGGTCAGTGAGCAATCCGAGAGAAGTATCGATAGTATGTCATAACTCGGCTCGCTGTATATCGAGGTATGCAAGAGCCTAGTAACTCTACCTCTACCTCAGCTACCTAATATCCAGTCAATCTAGCAGGGTAAAAAAAAGTTCATCTCTGGAGTTCAGGCGAGAAAGATGCATCATAATTTACACCTGGAAAATCCTTGAGGGTCTAGTCCAAAATCTGCACACATAAAGCACTCCCTATGAAAGCAAAAAACTCGGCAGACAGTGCAAGATATCCCCGATGAAAAGCAGAGGTGCCGTGAGTAGCATGAAATAAGCGTCAGGGTCCCAGGGCTGTTCAACAGCCTCCCATCTTACATAAAGGGAATTACCAGTAGACCTCTCTGTCTTCAAGAGGGAACTAGACAGATACCTAAAGTCAGTGCCTGACCAGCTGGGCTACATTGCGTGTGGCCAACAGTAATAGCCTGGTTGATCAGGCCCTGATCCACCGAGGTCATATAACCAATATTTTTATTAATTTTAGTGCTATTTCATGTAAAAACTCTACCCAAAAGTACATTATGACAATTAAACTTCAGTAACAAAAACATACATTGAGAACAAGTCAGCCATGTCCTAAATGAAACAAGCTGGGAAGATATCCTAAACAACACGGATCCGAGCCTTTGCTTAGAAAAAATAAAATCAGTGGTTCTTGAGATCTGCTCAAGGCACACTCCATTAAGAAAAAGAAAGAGAAGATGTAAACTAGAAAGAGAGAGACGCTTCCTATATAGATGAAGGCGAAGAGTCATGGAGCTGCTGAGTGGGGTCAATATATCTGAAATACGAAGGGAGGCACTAGTCAATGAAATTGCAAATATTGAACTTAAGCTGAAGGAATCTTACAGGAGACAAGAATCACAGGAAGAACTAAAAGCCATAAAGGAAATTGAAAAACCAAAATACTTCTTCTCTTATGCCAAATCTAAGGAAAAAACAACATCCAGTATTGGGCCCCTGCTTAAGCAGGATGGGACATACACAGATGGCAGCCAAGAAATGAGAGATACTAAAGTCCCAATATGACTCAGTGTTCAGCGAGCCACTGCCGAGACTAAGAGTCGACAACCCAAATGAATTCTTTGTGAACGAAACCCAAAATTTGGTCATCCCACAAATCTCGGATATTATCCTAACACCACAAGACTTTGAAAAGGCAATAAATGACATGCCCATGCACTCTGCCCCAGGCCCAGACTCATGGAACTCCGTGTTCATCAAGAACTGCAAGAAGCCCCTGTCACGTGCCTTCAGCATTTTATGGAGAGGGAGCATGGACACAGGGGTCATCCCACACTCACTAACACAACAGACATAGCCCCACTCCGCAAAGGTGGCAGTAAAGCAATTGCAAAGAACTACAGACCGATAGCACTAACATCCCATATCATAAAAATCTTTGAGAGGGTTCTAAGAAGCAAGATCGCCAATCACCGAGATACCCATCAGTTACACAACCCAGGGCAACACGGGTTTAGAGCAGGTCGCTCCTGCCTGTACCAGCTACTGGACCACTATGACAAGGTCCTGGATGCTGTAGAGGATAAACAAAATACAGATGTAGTATAAACACAGACTTTGCAAAAGCCTTCGACATGTGTGACCATGGTGTAATAGCGCACAAAATGGTGATAAAGGAATAACAGGAAAAGTTGATAGATGGATCTATAACTTCCTGACAAATAGAACACAGAGTAATAGTAAACAGAGTAAAGTCTGAGGCAGCCACCGTGAAAACCTCTGTTCTATAAGGCACAATACTCGTTTCCATTCTATTCCTCATTCCTCATCCTCGAGGAAATTAAATCTTCATCAGAGTACAAAACAAATTCTGGCCACAAAATAGAGCGAAACACCAACGTCAAAGACCTGGGAGTGATCATGTCGGAGGATCTCACCTTCAAGGACCATAACATTGTATCAATCGCATCTGCTAGAAAAATGACAGGATGGATAATGAGAACCTTCAAAACTAGGGAGGCCAAGCCCATGATGACACTCTTCAGGTCACTTGTTCTATCTAGGCTGGAATATTGCTGCACACTAACAGCACCTTTCAAGGCAGGTGAAATTGCTGACCTAGAAAATGTACAGAGAACCTTCACGGCGCGCATAACGGAGATAAAACACCTCAATTACTGGGAGCGCTTGAGGTTCCTAAACCTGTATTCCCTGGAACGCAGGCAGGAGAGATACATGATTATATACACCTGGAAAATCCTAGAGGGACTAGTACCGAACTTGCACACGAAAATCACTCACTACGAAATCAAAAGTCTTGGCAGACGATGCAACATCCCCCCAATGAAAAGCAAGGGTGTCACTAGCACGTTAAGAGACCATACAATAAGTGTCAGGGGCCCGAGATTGTTCAACTGCCTCCCAGCATACATAAGGGGGATTACCAACAGACCCCTGGCAGTCTTCAAGCTGGCACTAGACAAGCACCTAAAGTCGGTTCCTGACCAGCCGGGCTGTGGCTCGTACGTTGGTTTGCGTGCAGCCAGCAGTAACAGCCTGGTTGATCAGGCTCTGATCCACCAGGAGGCCTGGTCACAGACCGGGCCGCGGGGGCGTTGACCCCCGGAACTCTCTCCAGGTAAGCTCTCCAGGATGAAAAGCAGGGGCGCCACGAGTACACTGAGAGACAACACAATAAGTGTACGGGGCCCAAGACTGTTCAGTTGCCTCCCAGCATACATAATGGGGATTACCAGTAGACCCCTGGCTGTCTTCAAGCAGGCACTGGACAGGCACCAAAAGTCAGTACCTGACCAACCGGGCTGTGGTTCGTACGTCAGCTTGCGTGCGGCCAGCAGTAACAGACTGGTTGATCAGACCCTGATCCACCACGAGGCCTGGTCTCAGACCAGGCCGCGGGGGCGTTGACCCCCGAACCCTCTCCAGGTAAACTCCAGGCATTTCCTAAAATATTAGCAAAAAAAGTGTGGTTTGTGGAGAAACATAAGTGCTTGACACTGCGAGTGTATGTATCTGGTGTATATTAGATACAGTAAATAATGGAAGTAGGAGAATAACCAACATGGTGACGTATATTTTGAAAATATGTTGACATCAACAGAAAAAAACAGATAACTTTGTTTGTTATAGAGAAAATGTGTACAAAGAGACACGATTCTTTTTACTGTAGATCTAATATTTCACATATTTCAGTTTGTCTATGTTGTGTTTACTAAGTACAAATGAATGCAGAACTATATATAGGTTTCTGACACTCAGTACATGTTGAGCAAGCACTGTGTGCAAGACCATGAATATTGCCGGTACACTACTAAAGCGACCTGGGAGCTGTAACTACCCCAGAGAGGTCCAAGAGATGAAGACAGTACCATCAAGAGGTCCAGGAACTTTAGCTCATCACCCGTAAGTAGTCATAATTGTTGCTTGACACCATCAAATGTCCCAGGAGCTGGAGATCAATACCCTCAAAAGGCACAAGAGCTGTAGGAAAATACTTTTAAGAGGTTCAGGAGATGATAAATCCCCTCAAGAGGCCCGGGAACTGGAGCTCAACGCTTGAGGAACCTTGAAGCAGAAGATCAGTAACCGCAGGAACTGGAACTCAGAGCGGTACACCACCATGAAAATGTGAAACTTGCCGTGTGGATTTGTTCATGAATGTGTGTTACTGCATGGAGTGGAGGCAGAAACGATGGTTGTCATGGGAAGTCAAGTCTCGCCGCCATAGCCCAGGAATCAATAGACTGTTCTGTATGAAACTTGCACAAATTATGCTCGAACGTAATAATGTAAACATAAATAAAATTAAATGTTAGAATTAAGCGTAATTGCTTTTAATGTGTTGTGGAGTTTAAGTCAAAAATTATTGTCTTCTTAACCGATAAAGTAAATTAAGCAAAAAAGTAATATCGTCTAAACTCTAGAGTGAAAGTCAATAATGTGGCTGGAACAGTATGGTGTAAACTTGGTAAGATACAAATGCAACAGTTAGGCATTTTTATTCCGAGACGTTTCGCCTACACAGTAGGCTTCTTGTGGCATGCGAAGAGTACGTTATAATTTATTCGGCTTATGTCACACTCCCATATAGGCTGCCTCCCAACCAGTGAACCGGGTGCTAAGTGTAGACAGCCTGTACTGTCTGCACAGACAGCCCCTGCTGTCTGCCAGCTTAGTTCATATTTTGCGCCACTCAGGTGCTGCCCTCTGTAGGCTCACCCAGGTCAGTGGGAGGCTCAGCCCAGCCGCTCTCACTCCTAGGCCGACCGTCTTGAAAGACACAAGTGCTCCCCCTCCACGGACTGGCTTGCGGTCACTCCCTCACACTGCCCGTTGTGTACCCACCACGACATTAACAATGAAGTAAGAAGCCTCCGAAGAAGACGTCTGTCATTAACCACTCGCTTACAGCACCTACCAAACAAGCCCGTTATAAATGGTGACAGCGGTGCTCGCAGCAGTTGTGTTTGCCTGGAGAGAGGGAGGAAGAGGTATGAAGTCATCTTCACTTCATCACCCTACACAAGAAGCATCCGTCTCTCAACGAGTTATCCTGATGTCGTGTCTGCACATTTGAGCATCCAGACACAGCCGAAATTTGCCGAAATTCTCCGAGAATTGTAAGTGGCGTCACAGTGACCCCACGCTACAGCGCCCCACGCTATAGCGTCCCACGCTGTTTCTCAAGTCACGTGTTCAGCGTCACCTGTATGTTGCTGTTGTTGTTCAGCTCAGCACAGCTGTTTCAGCAAGCCAGAGGTGAGTTTTGTGGTGATTTCTGGGTCCACTGTGATCTTCTCCACGTGTTTGTGGGTGGGGGAGGAGAGGAGAGGAAGTGGCTGTTCCTCACCTTGCCTATGCTCGCCCTACTCACGCTCACCCGTCTACCATACACCACTCACCACTGCCCACTCCCTCTGCTGTGTTTTCTGCTGTTTTCCATGTGAATTCATTGCCAGAGCTGTGTAGCCGAGTGCCCAAGGCCACTCGAAGCTACGTGGATCAGCATGCCACGTAGATCACGACACCACGTGGATCACGACGCCACGTGGGTGTGGGCGATGTCACGTAGACCTATGAGCTACGTGAGTTACCAGATGTCCCAGGCCACATGCTGTGGTCTGCTGCCCGCATCACATCAACGTCACCCACGATGCTGCCCGACTTCATGACGTCACGATGTCTGCTGACGTCACCTCACGATGTCTGCCTGACGTCACCTCGAGATGTCTGCTGACGTCACAATGCTGCTGACGTCACCTCGCGACATCACGCCTGACATCACATGATGTCACCATCGAGTGTTCAGTAATTATTTTAGTATTGTCGAGAAGATTGAGAGAAAATATATGTCGTGTGTTAATTAATTCCTCTCAGTCAGTGTTCTCACATGTTGTACCGCGGTGTGTAAAGTTTCCGTGTATCCAGTGAGGTCTGAGCCAGACCTGAGTAGCACCACTGTGCTAAGTCACCCGTGAGACCAGTGTGTTTGACAGCTGATTACTCAGCCCTGAGCGTATGAGCCCTCTTGTACAGAAAGCTTTTATGCTCGTCGCTCGTGATGTTCTGCAGAATCGTACCTGCTATGATTCCCATCGAGATTTGTTTCACTTCACCTCCAGACCATCAGAGTGCAGTTATATGTAGAGAAACAAGTCTTGGGATGCTTAGACTAACCTCTGCTATAACTCCAACTGTCGAGAGAATGACACACTGTGTCAGCCTCGTGTCACAAGCTTCAGTGAGCAGCCTGCACATAGAAGATGTCACTTTGACTGCTAGCTCCCTCACTGCAGTCTGGTGTATGATGTTACGACTCCCAGATCACAGGATGGGTATGGGGTGCATAATAAACATATTAAACTAAAAACTAAGATGTTTCACCCAGTCGTCTCTGCCACGACTCGCTCCACAACTCGCTCCACGCTCGCCGGCAGTGACAGCCCAGCGACAGTACCAGTCGAGAAGTGTCCTCCTGAGTCGCTTGCCAGAAGTCCTGCCCAGTTGCCGAGTTTTGTCGACGCCTCACTCGAGGGCACCAGCATGTTGTGCCCCAGGTTGAGTGAAATCTGCAGCGACTCCTACGATGACTGCTTCACCGTTCCAGAGGAGACCGTAACCTGTTATGTCACAGCTCAGCCGCAGCGATGTCTCCTGTGTTGCAGTATCTGTCCAGACGCAGGAAGGCGTGCAGTGATGCCCTTCGACGCTCACTGCCTTTGACCACGATGTTTAGCACACCCCACATGTTTTCTCTTCCCTCCCTGTAGGAAGTTTTTTTTTCTATGTCCATATATATATATATATGTTTTTATTTTGTGTTCTGTGCCCTGTTCCTACGAGAGAGAGACCGAGTTTCTTTTACTACCAGTATTGTCGCATCGGGACGACGCGCGGTAGGTGGCCGAGCGTATGTAGACAGCCTGTACTGTCTGCACAGACAGCCCCTGCTGTCTGCCAGCTTAGTTCATATTTCGCGCCACTCAGGTGCTGCCCTCTGTAGGCCTTGCCACTTCAGTATGCCCAGACTTGCCTCTCGCTCACTCACACAGCGGCCTAGCAGCAAGACACAAGGCCTCCCAGCTCTCTCTCGTGGGCATGGCCCTGCCCGGGCCATGGGCACAACACAAGCCTGTGTACCCACTACTTAACAATAAAGTAAGAAGCCTCCGAAGACATATCATTCACACCCCGCTACCAAAACAAACCCCATTATAAATTTATTCCGAGACGTTTCGCCTACACAGTAGGCTTCTTGTGGCATGCGAAGAGTACGTTATAATTTATTCGGCGTATGTCACACTCCCATATAGGCTGCCTCCCAACCAGCGAACCGGGTGCTAAGGATTTAACGATCGATAGGGTACCCTTGGTTAAATCAGTACCTTGGTTCATTGACCAATCACAGGCAATTCAATTCAATTCAAGTTTATTCTCTAAAAGGGTTACAATGTGGGGTTTACAGGTTTTGGGTTTTGTGTGGTTTACATGTTATAAAATACTAATTACAGAGGGGGCCACTAGGACACCTAGCATGGCTCGGCATTTCGAGCAGACTTAGATTAATTCTTAACATTAAATCCTTACAGATTATGGTATTAAGGCTAAGTGACTACATCATAATTTGTGAGTTTAGCAATGTGAATGTTTTTGTTTTGGCACAATACAAAGTGTCTATATTGGAGTATCATAGGCAAACTTATGACTAGTTAGGATTTATTATTTTAAGATTAAGATTAGTATTTCTGGGTTTATAGTCAGTGGGTGAGTGAGTGTAATTGTGAACCACCAGGTGGTTATCATGTAGTTAGTTGTCGGGGTGGATCAGGGAGTTAAGATGTTTTCTAACTGTAGTTTTGAAAGTGATGAATGTGTCTGCAGTTCTAGAGTTTTCAGGTAGGGTGTTCCAGATTTTAGGTCCTTTGAAATACATTGAATTTTTGTAAAGGTTTAGTCGAACATGGGAAATGTCATAGAGATGTTTGTGTCTGGTGTTATGCCTGTGGATCCTGTCACAACTATCAAGAAAGTGTTTTAGGTCAATGTTGATATTGGAATTTAAGGTCCTGTAGATATAGATTGCACAGTAGTAACTGTGGATGTTCTGAACAGGGAGTAAGTTTAGGTCTATGAAGAGTGGGGGGGGGGTGTTGCCAGGGATGGGATTTACTGATTATTCTTACTTCAGCTTTTTGTTGGGTTATTATTGGCTTTAGGTGTGTTGCTGCAGTTGAACCCCAAGCACAGATAGCATAGGTGAGGTATGGATATATAAGTGAATGGTATAGTGTGAGAAGGGCAGTTTGCGGCACGTAGCATCGTATCTTGGAGAGGATCCCCACCGTTTTGGATACTTTTTTTGTTATGTGTTGGATATGGGTGCTGAAATTTAGGTTGTTGTCGAGGTATAGGCCAAGGAATTTGCCCTCATTATGTCTGGCAATTAGAGTGTTGTCGATCTTAATGTTAAGTTGCACAGCACCTGCTCTGCTACCAAACATAATATAGTAGGTTTTGCCAGTTTTAAGTGTAAGTTTAATGGCTGTCATCCAAGTCGATATTTTGAGCAGCTCCTCGTTAACAATGGTGTTGAGGGTGGCAAGATTAGGGTGGGAGATGACATAAGTCTTGTCATCAGCAGAGAGAATGGGTTTCAGGTGTTGGGATATGTTTGGAAGATCATTGATGTAAATGAGGAAGAGCAGGGGTCCAAGGACACTTCCCTGCGGAACTCCAGTATCAAGTGGCCGTATTGATGGGGCTGTGTCTTTAATGGTGACATACCGATACCTATTAGAAAGGTAGGATTTAAAATATACAAGCGCATGGCCTCTTATACCATAGTGGTCAAGTTTGTGGAGTAGGATGCCGTGGTCTACTGTGTCAAACGCTTTTCTTAGGTCAATAAAAATTCCTAGTGGATATTCCTTATTTTCCAATGCTGTGTAAAGCAGGTCTAGAATTTTTATAATTGCATCATTAGTGCTTTCATTTTTCCTGAATCCAAATTGGCAGGGGTTGAGTATGTTTTGTGACGTTATAAATAAATATAGTCTCCTGTGCACGAGTTTCTCGAAGATTTTGGATAGCAATGGTAAGTTTGATATTGGCCTATAGTCGTTTACGTCTGTAGGGTCACCACCTTTATGTATTGGTGTAACCCTTGCTGTCTTCAGTAGTGTCAGGAAAGTGCTAGTTTCTAGTGACTTGTTAAAAAGTAATGTAATAGCATGCGAAAGGACATGGGCCGCTCGCTTGTACAATAATGATGGGACGTGAGACAGATTCCCCGAGATATTTTTAAGTGACTTTATGATCGCGGTGACTTCCGTGGGCTCAGTTGGTACAAGATAGAGGGAATTTGGGAAATTCCCATCTAGGTAGTCCCCGGCACGGGCATTGGTACGTGGGATTTTACTTGCGAGATTAGATCCTATGTTTGAGAAGTCGTTTATCTTGTTAGCTGTATCAGTGGGATGCAGTGGTGTTTCATGAGGTTTAGTTAGAACAATATTCTTGTTTTTTCAGTTTGTGGGTCCCCAGAATCTGGGAAAGTGTTTTCCAGGTCTTTTTTATATCTCCTCTTGTGTCAGTGAATCTGCTGGAGTAGTACAGTTGTTTGGCTTTCTTTATTAATTTGGTGAGAACTGTTGAATGATGTTTAAGAATATCTTTGTGTATTAAGCCCTGTCTATATTGCTTTTCATATTGGTGTTTCTTATCAATGAATTTCAGAATGCTGCTGGTTAGCCATGGGCAACCAAGCCGTTTATTCGTGATCTGTTTCGTTTTTATAGGACAATGTTTGTTGTATAGTCTAAGTATTTTGTTAAGAAAAATGTCTGTCCAATCGTCAATGCCACTGGCATTGGAGAATTCTGTAGGCCAGTCAACAGTTTACCTGGAGTTTACCTGGAGAGAGTTCCGGGGGTCAACGCCCCCGTGGCCTGGTCTGTGACCAGGCCTCCTGGTGAATCAGAGCCTGATCAACCAGGCTGTTACTGCTGGCTGCACGCAAACCAATGTACGAGCCACAGCCCGGCTGGTCAGGAACCGACTTTAGGTGCTTGTCCAGTGCCAGCTTGAAGACTGCCTGGGGTCTGTTGGTAATCCCCCTTATGTATGCTGGGAGGCAGTTGAACAGTCTCGGGCCCCTGACACTTATTGTATGGTGTCTTAACGTGCTAGTGACACCCCTGCTTTTCATTGGGGGGATGTTGCATCGTCTGCCAAGTCTTTTGCTTTCGTAGTGAGTGATTTTCTTGTGCAAGTTCGGTACTAGTCCCTCTAGGATTTTCCAGGTGTATATAATCATGTATCTCTCCTGCCTGCATTCCAGGGAATACAGGTTTAGGAACCTCAAGCGCTCCCAGTAATTGAGGTGTTTTATCTCCGTTATGCGTGCCATGAAGGTTCTCTGTACATTTTCTAGGTCAGCAATTTCACCTGCCTTGAAAGGTGCTGTTAGTGTGCAGCAATACTCCAGCCTAGATAGAACAAGTGACCTGAAGAGTGTCATCATGGGCTTGGCCTCCCTAGTTTTGAAGGTTCTCATTATCCATCCTGTCATTTTTCTAGCAGATGCGATTGATACAATGTTATGGTCCTTGAAGGTGAGATCCTCCGACATGATCTCAAGGTCTGCTGTGAAATTCCTTATTTAGGCCTCGTCATGGAGTCTAAATGAAACTTTGTTGTATTCGAGTGGTGGCTTACTAATGTTTGTTAAGAGGAAGGTTGGGTAGTGGTCAGTAGTGCTGTCTGTGATTATCCCTGATTTACGGGGGGCTAGTATATTGGTCCATATGTGGTCTATTATGGTTGCACTTGTCTCAGTCAGCCTGGTTGGTTTAGTTATTGTTGGTATGAGAAGTGTGTTGTTCATATTGTTGATGAAATCAGTTACAGTCTGATCATCTGGTAGGTCAAGGTTGATATTGAAGTCTCCAGCTAAGAGAAGGTGGTGCTTGTTCATTTGTCTGTTTGTTATTAGTGACTTTAGATTCTCACTGAAGTTTGGGATGTTTGTGTGGGGTATCCGGTAAATGGCACCGATTGTTTTAGTTGTCTTGAGGTTTTTTACAGTAAAATTAGCAAAAATGTATTCTCCATATTCCTCACTAAAGCAATTAGTGCTAATACAAGATAGTTGGTTAGAGTAATAGATTGCAATACCACCCCCAACTTGGTATGGTCTGCAGTTGTGGATTGCTGTGTATCCTGGTAGTGGGTAGATATCAATTGTCCTGCTTAAGCCAGGTCTCAGTAAGAATAATGCAGGAGAAGGGTGTCTTTAGTGACTCAAGGGGTGCCAGGAGGTCATCGTAGTGTTTGCTTAAGGACCTGATGTTGTAGTTAAGAACTGATAGACTTTGAGCAGTGTTCAGGATAGTGCTGGCTTGTGCTGCTGTGTAATAAAGGCAGTTACTTTCCAATAAGTTTTGATTGTGTGTTAGATTATGGAGGTTTAGATCAGGGTCAACGTGATCATTCATCTTTTAGGTTTAAATAGTGGTTGTTTATATCCTGTATTATGTGGTGAGTTCTAATACTGATTTCTGTAGTGGTGGGAGGTTTGGATAAGTATACCGCTAAAGCACTTTGGCCATATAGAGTATAGTCAGTAATAAACATAATGAAATTGATATTGTCTATGTGTTGTGCTAGAATGAGCTAAAGTACAACTAGGTATAAACTAATACTATAAAAAAAAAATTACAAGTGGCACCAGACTCACTCTTGTAATTGCACTAAGGTCTAATATAATGAATTTAGTGTTGTCTATGTATTGAGCTAGAATGAGCTTTTAAAGTACAACTAGGTATAAACTTATAATATAAAAATACAAATTAAAATGGTACTTGCAATTGCACTAGAGTCTGGTATAGGTTGTTGACAAGATCAAGAGTATAACTAGATTTAAATTGACAAAAGAAAATTCACAAATTAAAGTACCAAAAGAATAATAAGTAAAAAATAACAATGACTTGGTTATAATATGATAGTAAGATGGTAGACAGGTACACAGGTACACAGGTACACAGGTACACAGGTACACAGGTACAAAGGATAATATAAAGGTTGGAGTTGAATATACAAACTTGAAAATTTGGCAACAAAATGTTATGAAAAGTATAAAATAATGTTTAATGTACAAAAGTAAAATTGACTGGTAGTAAATATGGTGTTTAATAAAATTTTAGTAAGTAATAATGATTACAAAAAAAAGTGAAAAAGTAATGTTTATTTCAAGTATTAAATTTTAAGAGCAGTTATTTGGATTCAAAATTGCACTGGTAGTTATACTTGAGGTTATTTGGCAGTACAAGGTAATTAAGAGTACTCTAAGATAGTAAATGTGGTATTAAAACAGGTTAAGGTAATTAGACAAGTAATGGTAATTAAATGATGTCAAAAATGTTAAGAGTAAATTGTATTGATAGTAAAAATGGTAATTAATTATTAATTTTAGTAAGTAATATCAATTAATAGTATTTAAAAAAATATGAGGTAGTAATATGGACAGAGGAAGTATCAATTCAGCTAATATTTAAGCAAACAATAGTAAATAAGAAATTACATAAGGTGACTTATGCTTACTAGTAAAATCACAAAATGAGGTAGTTGATTATTTAATTACTAAGAGATTGTACTATGAAATTTGAACAATAATGGAGCAAAACATACACTACATTACGTAGGCTTTTAAGTTGGACATTGTTTAGTTATTCTCTGTAAGATTAGTATCCCTGAGAAATCGTGATAGATCATTCTCGTTCGTGATTGTGTACAGTTGACCTACATTCGTTTTCCTAACTAGAATTTTCCCATCTCGTGTGAAGCATTGGTGTATTGTGTCATTATTCTCCCGCTTAAGTTTTCTGACTTTATACAGGAGGTTCTGGCGTTTTTTGGTAAGACACTCATTTATGTATACCTCTTTCTTTACTTTAATAGATGCAATTATTAAGTCTTTTTTCCTGTCATGTGAGTGGAATCTAAGCATAACACTTTTTCTACCATGGGATCCTAGTAACCTGGCTTCCTTTATTTCTGACTCTGTTACAATAATACTTGTTTGGTCCTTTATGATCTGGATAGTAATTTCTTTACTGTTCGTTTGGTTCATATCACTGGGAAAAAGTGGACTGTTAACTATTACTGCGTCCGATAGTTTATGTGGAAATTTATTTCGTCCCTAAAGTTCCACAGGACAGATCCGGCATGGCCGTGATGGAACGGCTGAGCTGGATGGCCCTTATACCGCACCCAAACATGAAAGCATTCTCTCGAGTTGGCATGGATTGTTGGTAAGCTTATTTAACGGAGATAAAACACCTCAATTACTGGGAGCGCTTGAGGTTCCTAAACCTGTATTCCCTGGAATGCAGGAGGGAGAGATACATGATTATATACACCTGGAAAATCCTAGAGGGACTAGTACCGAACTTGCACACGAAAATCACTCACTACGAAAGCAAAAGACTTGGCAGACGATGCACCATCCCCCCAATGAAAAGCAGGGGTGTCACTAGCACGTTAAGAGACCATACAATAAGTGTCAGGGGCCCGAGACTGTTCAACTGCCTCCCAGCACACATAAGGGGGATTACCAACAGACCCCTGGCAGTCTTCAAGCTGGCACTGGACAAGCACCTAAAGTCAGTTCCTGATCAGCCGGGCTGTGGCTCGTACGTTGGTTTGCGTGCAGCCAGCAGCAACAGCCTGGTTGATCAGGCTCTGATCCACCAGGAGGCCTGGTCACAGACCGGGCCGCGGGGCCGTTGACCCCCGGAACTCTCTCCAGGTAAACTCCAGGTCAGGGAAGGAGTAGGTAGTTTTACTGTTAGTATATTAATATTAGGTTTACTAAGGCAACTGTAGATAATAATAATGTAGACCTAAGACCTTAACATAAATAGTAATAGGCCGATAATGTAGGCAAACACTAGGATAAGTTAGCTAGGGAGAACTGGCAGCCCTAGTTTGAACGAAGAGACGAGGGTCTGGAAGAGAGACCAGCTCGTACTTCTTAAGACAGACACCAACTGGACAAGACACGCTGTGATCAGCAGACGGCGCCCCCCACGTGTCTTCACATTTGAGACCTGGGGAAATCTGGTACAGGCACCTCAATGTACCGTAGACGACCTCCGTCAGGCCCATACAGTAAGACAAGACCTCCACTTTATCTCGTAGATTTCTGGCCAGTGTCTGGGGAGATGGTGAGTGAGTTTGATCTGTGGGCCTGTGTTGTAGCTGGCAGAGCATGCCCAGTAAGTACCAGTGTCTCAAGGCAGTCTGGAAGCTAGTGTCCGTGTCTGCATAGTTATACTAGGGGATACATACCCTCTTGGATATAGGAATTTCTGAGGTGCAGGCAGGACACTAATAACGATTGAATATTGCAGGAATTAAGGCTCCCGGTTGCACGTGGTTTCTGAGGGAAAGTCCAGAGGGGCTAAGGCTAAGCTTAGGGAAGTTGAAGATCAGGATATATGCTGCAACACCAAGTAAGTTAGTCCTTTATACGTGCATGCAGGCGAGTTTTCTTGCAACATCAATCATTTGTGAAAATCTGTCCTATAAGCCACTTGTGAGGCTGAGGTACCCACCTCAGAGCTCGGTGTCAACAGAGTTTGCCAGGGTAGGCGACTCACTTGGAGGCAGTCCACACAAATTTAAACAAAAGTGGTCCTTCGAAAACCGTGATGTGGAATAGCTAGGTTAAGCTATCATAGCTAGGCCACAGTTAGGAACCAGTTTAACAGAGTTAGGTTAAGTTAGCACACCTAGGCCCAGAGTTACACAGAGGCTAGGCCAAGCTGACTATACACAGAAGTTGTTATTTGTAGTAATTTACAGGCAGGCCAGGTAGGCTAGAGAAGCTTGTGAATATAATTATTTACAGTGGATTTGCAAGGTAGCCACAGTTAGGCTAGGCTTGTGCAATATTTACAACAGTTATAGTAGCTAGGACAGATTTAACTTAGTTATTATTTACAGGGAGTTATAAAGCCAGGTTTAAGTTATAGCACACTAGTTAGGTTAGGATTTTCCTTATCCAACCATCCACGCTAGACAGAGTAAACTGGGCAGTTAGGCCAAGCTGTTTACATACATTATTCATTTACTGTTTCACAAGTTGATTTGTTGAATTTATTTGTGTTAACCAAGTGATTTTAATTTGTATACTGCACTTTTATTGTGTGATTTTCATTGTCTTTGATTCATGTTAATGTGTGATTTGTGAATTGTACCTGAGACTAGGTTAAGTCCTGTAATTATTTGCTGGCATTGTACAGGAAAATGCTAGGTTAAGCTTTCACATCGATACACATTTTGATTGGGATTTGAGAGCTAATAGTGTACATTTTAAGTCAGAGTAGAGTCAGTATAACAAAGGGAATTGTTAAGCTTGTTGAGAAGCCTTGAGACTCGTTCATTCTTACCTAACACCGTGACGTGCTGTGGGGTGGACTGGGTAAAGTACAATTAGTGTCACACTCATTAAACTTCGACAATGGCAGATGGGGGTTCAGGAGAGTCTGGTTCAGTGTTAACAAAATTAAAACAATCAGTAGCGGCATACAAAGGGCATCTGAACAGAATGCGTAACAGGTGCAAGGCTACTTGCCAACGCAGTAACGTAGACTGCGATGATTTGCAAGACTGCTTGAAGAGTTTGGGGGAAAAATGAGAAGCCTATGAACAAGCATTCTCAGCATATGAGCTACAGGCTATTGAGGATAATGAATCCCAGGGTAGTCTTCAGCAGGCTCTGGACGAATTCACTAAGGATGTAGATTGTCATCAGGAGATGAATATGTACAAAGATAAGTTAAGTACATTAAAGGCTAGTATTCCAAGGGTGGTGTTGAACACCGCAGGTACCCCAAACAACCACACACCTGTCAATATGTTCCCCAGGTTGCCCCAGTTGAATTTACCGACATTTGACGGAACCCTAACTGAGTACATTGCTTTCTGGGATCAGTTTAAAGCCCAGATAGATGACAGGAACGATTTGTCAGATGCCGTCAAGTTGCAGTATTTGCGGTCGCAGCTCAAGGGTAAAGCCTTAGACCTGGTCCGGCACTACCAGATTACTGATACTAATTACCAACATGCCAAAGACCAATTAGAAGACATGTTTGGCAACACTGAGGAGATAAAGATAGCTATACTTTATCGGTTGTTGGATCTAGAGGCTTGCCGACATGACTGTCAAAGCCTAGAGAAGTTCCGTATTGAAATTATGAGCTTGACAAATAGTTTCAGAGATTTGCATGATGAGGATGATTCAGAATGGGTCCTTAGCCAGGTGATTCAGAGGAAACTGGCTAGCACTACAGTGCATGAGTTGCACTTAAAATATCGGACGAATAGGTTCACGATAAAATTATTGAAGGGTTAGGGGATCTCATATCTCACCTGAGCGTAGGTCGGGGAGAAATTACCTACCAAGGAGAAGTCGGTCAACTTCCCCAGACATTCGAGAGATAGACCTAAACCACCTCCTACTAGGGTCGGCACGTATTATGCCCAGGGCGAGTCCTCCACCCACAGGGCCAAGGGAGAAGCCACTAAAGCGGCCAGTAAGAGACGGTGCGTGTTTTGTGAAGAAGAACACGCTAGTTCAGGGTGTCCGAGCTTCACCACCTATAACAAAAGGGTTCAGCGACTAAGGGAGTTGAGACTTTGTTTCAAGTTTTGTGGAGAACATTTTGCCAGGGACTGTAGCACCCAACTCAATGAGTGTCGGGGCTGCTGGAAAGGTAGGCACCACAGTGCACTATGTCCTAATGACACCAGATCACCACAAGCTAAGGAGAGCAAACCGCAAGAAAGGGCGGAGAGCAAGGATGAGTCGGAAGCAGTGATGAGTGTGGTGAGTGCAGCACAGGGAATTTGTTCTGGGGAGCAGTTTCAAGGTTCGGTGGCCTTGCCCACCATAATGGCGGTGGTTACGAATGGGAAGAAGTCTGAAACGACCCGTTTGTTCTTCGACAGTGGGGCACAGAGATCCTTCATAACAGAGAGTCTAGCAATTAGGTTGAAGCTGAAGACAGGTGGTAATGTTGACATGAAGGTGGAAGGGTTTGGGGGGGAAGTCCCATGCAGGTCTTATCCAGTAGTCAATGTGATGGTCAGGTTAGCCGGGCATCAACGGGAAATTTCAGCCTTGATAGTGAAGAAGCTGCCCAATATCATTACCACTAAGGGACTGGCCGCAGCAGTCAAACATTTGAGGGAGTTAGGTGTGAAGCTAGCAGAACCAGACATTGCTACAGACAACGTTAGTAATGTGGGAATCTTGGTAGGAGGAGATTACATAGACGAGTTCGTGTCTACGAGAAGGGTTATCAAGGAGGGTGTTGGCCTGTACAGGACTCCAGCAGGGTACATCGTAGGAGGCAGAGTACCAGCTCACTTCCCTGCGACCCCAGGAAAGGAGGGCTCTGGTATTACAGCGACTGAGGCTGTACTGGTGAAGCAGACTGGTGTGCATGAAGGTCTGTCAGAGATGCAAGTTGGCACATCCGACAGTGAGCCAGTCCATAAACTATGGGACCTGGATGTAGTAGGGATTAAGGGTGACCAGCCGCCCCCCGAACACGAAGAGACGTATCGAGATTACTTGAACCATGTGCAGTTCAGGGACGGGCAGTACTGGGTGCGACTCCCATGGAAGCCGGGACACCCAACGCTGCCCACTAATTTCAAGAAGGCACGGGGTCAGTTGAATTCATTGGTGAACAGCCTGACCAAGAAGGGTCTGGTGGGGAAATATGATGATATTATTAAGGAACAGCTGGCCCTTGGGTTCATTGAGAAAGTGCCCAATGCCAGCCCTGGGGAAAACACCCATTATCTTCCACACATGGCAGTCACCAAGGAGTCGGTAACCACTCCCATCAGAGTAGTCTTCAACTGCAGCTCGCAGGCGAGTCCCCGAGAGCCATCGTTGAACGACTGTCTGCTCACAGGGCCCTCCCTGACGCAGAAATTAGCATATGTGTTGTTGAGATTCAGGACAGAACAGTACGCCTATGCGGCAGACATTAGCAAAGCCTTCCTACGTATTGGGTTGCAGCCACAAGACAGGGACTACACAAGGTTCTTGTGGTTGACTGACAGGGAGGTGCCCACGCAAGGGTATGATACCTACAGATTCAGGGCAGTGTTGTTTGGTGCCACTAGTTCACTATTCTTATTACAGGCTACCATAGACTACCACCTTGTGAACTGTAACAGCCCGCTTAAAGAATTACTGAAGACCCTATTTTATGTAGACAACATGCAAGCTACCACCTCAGATGAAAGGCTGTTGATGGACATTTACCGAGAGTCTAATCAGGAGATGCTCTCGGCTAATATGCCATTGAGAGAATGGGTGACAAACAATCCAACATTGCGGGGCATGGTGGAATGTGACTATGCTGGCTACTCAGTACCTGAGGTAACATCGGTGTTGGGATTGGAGTGGGAAATCAAGGAAGACAGACTTAGGCTAAAGAGGAAACCTGATGGGGAAGGGAAGCTGACCAGGAGGTCTTTGCTGAGCAAAGTGCAGACTGCCTTCGATCCTTTGGGTTTGTTGACACCCATCACCATTCGAGGGAGGATGATAGTGCAACAGACCTGGGAGCTGAACCTAGGTTGGGACGACCCACTGCCAGAAACAGTCTGCCAGGAGTGGGATCTGGTTAGAAAAGATCTAGCGAAATTGCATGAGTTCACATTCCCCAGATCCATCGGGTGCACCGGGCGGGATTATGACTTGCACGTCTTCTGTGATGCCTCCTCCCGGGCCTATGGGGCAGTAGCATATTTGGTGGCCGGGGACCAGGTCAATCTGGTCACCAGTCGTGTGTGGGTGACACCCCTGAAGGATTGCTCGATCCCAAAGCTAGAGCTCACGGCGATGCTGCTGGGAGCAAGACTGGGGAAGTACGTAGAGGAGGTGTTGAGTAATCTGAGGGTGACACACATCTATGTATGGACAGACTCGGAGGTGGCCTGACAGTGGGTCCAGAACGACAGGTCTAAGCTCCCCTATGTCAGGAATCGGGTAAAGGAGATACGGGAACTACAGTCAACGTCAACAATTCTGTACGTGCCTACAGATCAAATCCCAGCCGACCTGATAAGCCGAGGGGTGACACACAAAAAGCTGAGTAAAAGCGAGATTTGGTTCAAAAGCCCAGACTGGTTACCAGCAAGGGATTGGTGGCCGGAGCAGAAATTCGGGGAGACAACCAGCAGCATAGTACTCTTTGCGGGGGAACCCGACACTGAACTATTTGACCCCAGGTGCTACTCCTCTTGGAGGAAACTTATAGGAGTCACGGAAATGGTATTTCGATTTGTGAGGAAGCTGCATGACAAGGTATGCCAAGGTCGACAGTTATCTCTCGTGGGTCCCAGAGAATATTTGATAAGGCAGTACCAAAGGGAGAGGTTTCCAGGAGTGCTGGAAGTACTGGCGACCAGGCAGCAGGTTATGGCGTCAGGACGTGTGTCCAACGACGACTCAGGGAACAGTAAATTGGTTCACTCTTTGGGATTGTTCCTAGATCATGTGGGGCTAATAAGATGCAGGGGATGAATACAAAACTCTGAGCTCAGTTATGGGGCCAAACATCCTGTGCTACTGGGAAAGGAGGGATGGGCGTTAGAGCTATTGATATAAGATGCCCATCAGAGGACCTTACATGGGGGGTTTGGAGATACCCTCACCTGCCTACGTCAGAATTACTGGGTACTGAAGGGTCGAGCTGCCGTCAAAAGGGTGCTGAAGAGTTGCACGGTCTGCCGGCGGTACGATGGGAGGACCCTACCATACCCAGGTCCACCACTTTGAGACTGGGAATAGACTATACTGGGGCTATCACATTGAAGAACCCAGGAGACGATAGGGTGTGCCCTCAGAAAGTATGTCTGCCTGTTTACTTGTGCCACTACTCGAGCTGTGCATTTGGAGTTGGCAGAAGATATGTCAACAGAGACTTTCGTGAAGTTGTTCAGGAGGTTTACAGCCAGATTCTCGTGCCCACGATTGATTATCTCGGACAATGGCACAAGCTTTAGGGCGGCCGATAAAGTTTTCAGGAATCTTAGGGACAACGGAGAAGTACGAGAACACCTGAAGAGAATAGAGTGCGAGTGGAGGTTCATAGCTCCCAGGGCGCCTTGGCAAGGGGGATTCTATGAACGTATGGTGGGCACAGTCAAAGGGTGCATTCAGAAGGTCTTGCACGGCAGGAGAGTGAGCTTTGATGAACTGAGGACAGTGTTAGTTGAGATAGAGGCAAGAGTCAATAACAGGCCTCTGACCTACGTACAAAATGGGATTGATGAGCAGGAAGCTCTCACCCCCAATCACATGCTGTTTGGAAGGAGGATTGAGCCCTTCCCCGCAATTCTGAGTCAGTCTTCGAAGGAGCTGGATTATTATGGGCCAGATGGTCCCCCCATCAATGAAGAACTGCACAGGAGTCACAACAGACTGGTGAACATCCTGGACAAATGGAACCAGGTGTGGCACAGGGATTACTTGACAACCTTGCGGGAACATTTCTATGGTGCCGACCCCGAGGGAAATAAGATGATGCTAAGTGATGGGGACCTGGTGCTAGTAGAATCCGAGGCGCCCAGGGCATACTGGCCTCTTGGCCTGGTAGTGTCGACCCACCCAGACAAGGCTGGGTGGTTGAGAATGGTGAAAGTGAGAATGAATGGTGTCGAGACTGTAAGACCCATCAACAGGCTTTTACCTCTTGAGGTCCACATGGTGGGACCAGGACATGAGAAATTAGACCAGAGGCTGACCGAGCTGAGAGGCCGGACGACCCGTTGCACGGCGCTCAAGTCCAGGGCCCACTGGGAAGGCCTGCGGGAGGCAGACTTGATCTAGACTTAGTGCCTACCTTCGCCGGCAGGAGGATGTGGAAATTTAATTGGTCCCTAAAGTTCCACAGGACAGATCCGGCATGGCCGTGATGGAATGGCTGAGCTGGATGGCCCTTATACTCCACCCAAACATGAAAGTATTCTCTCGAGTTGGCGTGGATTGTTGGTAAGCTTATTTATTTATAGATTTACCCTTCAGGGAAGGAGTAGGTAGTTTTACTGTTAGTATATTAATATTAGGTTTACTAAGGCAACTGTAGATAATAATAATGTAGACCTAAGACCTTAACATAGGTAGTAATAGGCCGATAATGTAGGCAAACACTAGGATAAGTTAGCTAGGGAGAACTGGCAGCCCTAGTTTGAACGAAGAGACGAGGGTCTGGAAGAGAGACCAGCTCGTTCTTCTTAAGACAGACACCAACTGGACAAGACGTGCCGTGATCAGCAGACGGCGCCCTCCACGTGTCTTCACATTTGAGACCTGGGGAAATCTGGTAGAGGCACCTCGATGTACCGTAGATGACCTCCGTCAGGCCCATACAGTAAGACAAGACCTCCACTTTATCTCGTAGATTTCTGGCCAGTGTCTGGGGAGATTGTGAGTGAGTTTGATCTGTGGGCCTGTGTTGTAGCTGGCAGAGCATGCCCAGTAAGTACCAGTGTCTCAAGGCAGTCTGGAAGCTAGTGTCCGTGTCTGCATAGTTATACTAGGGGATACATACCCTCTTGGATATAGGAATTTCTGAGGTGCAGGCAGGACACTAATAACGATTGAATGTTGCAGGAATTAAGGCTCCTGGTTGCATGTGGTTTCTGAGGGAAAGTCCAGAGGGGCTAAGGCTAAGCTTAGGGAAGTTGAAGATCAGGATATATGCTGCAACACCAAGTAAGTTAGTCCTTTATACGTGCATGCAGGCGAGTTTTCTTGCAACATCAATCATTTGTGAAAATCTGTCCTATAAGCCACTTGTGAGGCTGAGGTATCCACCTCAGAGCTCAGTGTCAACAGAGTTTGCCAGGGTAGGCGACTCACTTGGAGGCAGTCCACACAAATTTTCAGTTTATCTTGTTCAGTTTTATCTTCTTGGAGAGCAAAGTAGTCACTGAACTGGTTATCTAAGTTGTTCTTCCATTCTTTTACTGCTTCTTCAACCTTTGTATTAAGAGATTTTATTTGTTCTGCATGGCTATCTATGACTGTTTGGATGGTCTTGCCATAGTTAGTCATTCCTGGTGTTGATAACTTTTGTTCAAGACTGAGGATTTTGTTCTCGAGTTATGTCATCCTGGTGTCTTGTTTTGTTAGCGTCTCTCGAAGATTCATATTTTCAATAACTAAGGTGGAGATGCATGACTTTAGGGTATCTGGATCGTTGGTACTACCTGAGAGACTACTTGGTAGGTTGAATCCGGGGAAGAGAGGGGTGGATGGGCTGGTGGCAGCCATGTTTGTTGTTATTGTTGTGGTGTCGCCTTGAGCGGTGGTGAGAGGGGTGGTTGCTGGGCTGGCGTCCTCCTGGCTACACTTGTTGAATAGTTGATTTTTCGGTGTTTTCTTGCTGGCCTTGGTGCTGTTTCCTCTGAGATTGCGCCTCATAAAACTGAAGCAACATGGTTCACTTGCGGGAAGGATTGACAGACTTGCCTACCTGCTGGTTAAGTATGGTGCACTCTCTCTCTGGCTTCTGCTTTGCCATCTGTCACCGTGGTGTACACTTATTATTCTATATGTACATAATGCACATACCTGTATATAGTGGGTGAAGGCAAATATACATTATAGTCTACTGCTGTGTTTTTGTTCCAATTCCCATTACGACCAGGTCTTACAGGCCATTTGTTACCTGTGTTCGTAATACTTCTTCAGTTGAATACAGAAAAAATGTCAGGAGCAGTAGAGATGTGAAGGCTATGTAATGAGTCCGTCGGGTGAAAGGTGATGGGCTGATTGCTGTTGATGGACTGATAACTGTTGTCTTACCAACCTGTCGGTATTGTATACCATTTTGATAATTCATGGTGTAAACTTAAATACAGTAAGATATTTTGTGTAACTTTACTTAAAAAGAGAAGAACAAGTAAGAAGTTTAAAATTTACAGTTTTGGTGTGAACACTACTCCCAGAGTTTCTCACTCGCTGAATGATTCTGCTTAAGAACATAAGAAAGGAGTAACACTGCATCAGACTTGTAGGCCCATCCTAGGCACGGTCTTCTCAAACACTAGCAAAAAAATATTTGCCCAACTCACTCTCAATGCTACCCAAGGAATAAACTTTGACTCGTGTACCGTCCAACTTGAAATACAGCGCTGCAGTCTAGAATTAGCTCTTTCTCAGTAACTGTAGTTACTCAGCCGATACCAGACTTATATCAGCCAGTCACTGAAGCCTATGGTAGGACACTTGCTTGTCAACAAATAGACCTAGCATCGCATGCAGTGCTGTGTATCATCAGCATCACGTGTTGCAATATAGTTGTAGCTACTAACCTGCAACAGTTTAACATTATTGATCTTGTCTGACAGGCAAGATAATGTTCGCTCAACTCTTGAAAGTCGTCACTGAAGTTTTCAGAAAGTGCAGAAGCGCACCTAAAGTTTTACTTAATAATTACAAAAATATATGTCGTGTACTGTTGGCTTATCAGTTTAAGAGTTGATAACCATACAAACAGGCCTGTGTAAATTATGAGGCAGGCCTGGATTAGCTAGTTTTTTAGATGCTGAATCTCGTATTTACTGGAATATGAGGTAAAGGCTAGTAATTATATAAAACTAAGCCTTAGAATTGTTTCTCTCCTTAGATAAATTGGGATAACATGGTATATCTTGCTTGATTGCATAGTGGTATAATTTTATGTTAATTTTTCGTATCTCTACAGTGACAAGTATTACAATTTAAGTGATGTTCTTTGCATACACATACTTGTGTATAAATTATTATTGCGACTTTTTTTTTTTTTCATTTTTCTTTTCGCCAACACAGACCTGACGGTGAAACTGTAATTGGAGTAACGTGTGTTGGCCGACTGGTCCACATTCACCATTCCCAGAAGAACTACAGCGTCAGAGTCTCAGGCAGGAGACTAGCCAGTCCTACCTCAGACAGAACTTGTAACTGTACCCCTAGACTGCAAAACAACATATTACAGAAAGGTGTGAGAAGCAGGGCGGGATTAAGACATGGGCTTGAGGGGCTGCAGCCCAGGGTCCTCTGTCAGCTGGAGGGCCTCCAGAGGTGTTCTCAACTTAACTGATGTTTTGGAGAAATTTGTTTCCAAGAAATTACGCAAAGCAAATGTTTGAAATTTAATGGTGGTTAGTCTTGTAAAAATAAATTTGATATTTCTTTAACTTTTTTCTTTTGATTGAAAATATCACTAGGGGCCCTCACAGTACCTGTAGCCCAGGGGCCTCACAGTACCTGTAGCCCAGGTGCCTACAAAATGTTAATCCGGTTCTGGTGAGAACCTGGTTTTAGCGAATAAATGACGTCCAATTCTGAATATTTGGAAGCTTGCCCGAGCTAGTATGTTAACTTGTGTAAGTAGGTATTGGTATTTCCGAGTGCTTGTTTACCCTAGTGTTTATTAGCTTGTCTGACCTAGTTCTGAAAGTAATGATGTCCCTCTGAAACGTTGAAATGTGCAATAAAAACATTTTTGGGGCTATAGTCTGAAATATAGACTGTACACTAGTGTGCATATTAATTGGGACAGTGATCAAATAAAACATTTTTTTTGAAAAATTATTGTTTATTTAAAAAATGCACAGTAATGATACAACAGATAATTGATTTAATAAGAGATGACTGCCTTTTGTTTTTATAAGTATATTGCTACGCGCTTTGGCATAGAATTGACCAATGTTGAAAACGTTTTGGCAGGTTCTTTGTGTTGGTACCAGGTCCTAATAACAGCAGCAATTAACTTCACAGTTGAACAGTCCTATTTTGTGATACTGTGTCTGGTTATTGTTCATAGATTCTCAATTGGGTTGAGGTCAGGAGAGTTTCCAGGCCAATTTAGAACGCTTAACTCACCCCCTTTGAAGAATGCCAGCATTTTTCTGGAAGTGTGGCATGGAGCAAGATCCTGTTTGAAAATGTCTTCTCCATTAGGAAAGTCTCTATACGCAATGGGATGCAAATGATTTACCGGAATTGTCTTCTATATGTCACTGTCCATCGTTCCCTCAACAATAACTAGCCGTCCAGCGCCTTTAGCAGTAAAACTACCCCAAAACATCTTAGCTGGGTGTTTTGATACTTGTTGATTGTATCCATTCCGAAGAAGTTCGCATTTGTTCCGTCTCACTACTACTTATCTGTACCCATGTACTTCAAAATGCATCTCATCTGAAATTGTAACTTTTCTCCATTTCTCCATTCATCTATCGTCCATCTTCTATGATCGAGTGCCCACCACAGCCGTTTTTTTTCTTCATAGTAACAGTCAGTAATTGTTTGTTTCTTTACTGGCTTTCTGGCAGTTCTACCCACTCGAAGGAGCCTTCGTCAAAAGTTGAAGAATCAACATTTACGACAGCTGAAGCCAAATCTCTCTGTAGATCTTTGCTGGTTTTCTTGGGATCCTTCACACTATTTCTTATAATAACCTTGTCATAGTGAGGTGTTGTCTTGCATTTCTGCCATATCTTCACCGACGCAGCGCTCCATAATTACCAGTGTTGCCAGCTCTCTTCAGAATCCGAGCAACAGTTGACTTTACTAGGCTCATTTTCGGCGATCTGTCTGATACTCACATCAACATGTTTTCTAAGAGCTACAATACTTGCACGCTTCCTAGGTGTAACATCCATCGTGAATTTCAACAGTAATCATGATTTGAAAGGGAGAATGTGGCAAAACCACGAAGCATGCTTGCAGGCATAACCTTACAGATCAACAGCTGTTGTAGCCCTGGCGAGTGTGAGGGTAACACTACTGTTGGATGGTTGCCAAAAGTCAGTAGCAAAGTCCTCTGAAAAGAACCCAGATTACATTAATTAAGCGGGAGACTAAGACATATTATGAGATAATCACAAAATTTAATCCTGTCCCAGTTAATTTGCACACTACCCTGGTGTGTAGAAATATTAGTGAAGTACAGCTGTAATGGACTTCGTGTTTCTAATTTATAAAGCCTAGATTTTCAGTAGCATAGTTGGTAATACAATGTCCTGAGGATTGATTACAGTCCATACCCCGGCCGGGATTGAACCCGCGGTCAGAGAGTCTCAAAACTCCAGATCGTCGCGTCTGGAGTTTTGAAACTCTCTGACCGCGAGTTCAGTCCCGGCCGGGGTATGGTTTGTTTACAATCGTGTCATTACGATTTCGTGAGTCTTGATTACAAGCCTGAGCTAGCTACCATCTGCAGCTCATAAGACTGCCATCCCCACGAGCCCTTTTAGGGCGGGGCAGATGGCAGACCAGAGGCCTAGCTTCTCCCTACGAGCCCCGTGAGGGCGGGAAATGTTGCTAGGCCTGGGGACAGTTGGTCCCAAAGATGAGGAGGTACTTGTACCTCCTCCCATGGGAGACTTAAGTCTCGAGACACTCCCCAGATAGGGAACCAAGGCCGGGTCACCACTACTTGGAAAAGACCCGGGCCGGGAGAATACCGGCGAATAAAAAAAAAAAAGTGTTTCTATGATCTAATTGTGAATACTATGGTGCTTGTTTGTAGAAAACAAAGTCCTTGTTAGTGTCGTTAAACCTTATTTTATGAGACATCATATACACCTAATAATGTCTGTGAAGGTTAATAACTAAAACTCCTGTTATAATAAATTAAATTTGAATGGTTTCCTAGGGAATTAGTCTGACATTTTAGGCTCAGTTACAGTTCATAGATCTACGTCTGTTAATGTTAGACTATTGTAGTCGGCGGAAAATTGCTCAAAAATATTTTCTTTTAAATAGATTATTTATTTCTTCATGTGATTTCCATGAAGACTTTTGTGTGAGTCGTATTGAGAGTGTAAGTCGGCGTCGTGGTGTGGTGGTAGCGAGTGTTAGCGACGACGGCACCTGGGCGGCAGCTTGGGTGGCAGGCGGCGACTTGTACCTCTACAGAGCTCGGGGAGCGTCATTTCCGCTGCCACAGGAGACGCAGACACAGCTGCGTCACTTGGTGAGTGTGAGCACAACGGACACAGCTGCGTCACTTGGTGAGTGTGAGCACAATAGACACAGCTGCGTCACTTGGTGAGTGCGAGTACAACAGACACAACTGCATCACTTGGTGAGTGTGAGTACAACAGACACAACTGCATCACTTGGTGAGTGTGAGCACAACAGACACAGCTGCGTCACTTGGTGAGTGTGAGCACAACAGACACAGCTGCGTCACTTGGTGAGTGTGAGTACAACAGACACAACTGCATCACTTGGTGAGTGTGAGCACAACAGACACAGCTGCGTCACTTGGTGAGTGCGAGTACAACAGACACAACTGCATCACTTGGCGAGTGTGAGTACAACAGACAACTACGGCTGCGGAGGTTAACATGGGTCCCAGTGGGACCCATTTTAACCTTCCTATGGTGTATAAATATTCCTAGTTGGATGAATGTTATTGTAGCTAGCTGGCCCAGTGACCTGGAGTTTTAAGACTCACCTGCCATGAGTTCGATCCCCCCCCCGTACCGTTGTTTGCTTGCAATGATATTAAGAGACAAAGAATTTCCGATCAATCACAGAAGCAGCAATATTCGACAACTCTCTTCATCGTAAAGCATTTAAAGTTGCCGCAGCACAACTGCACACAGTGAGATGTTGATATAAAGCACACTTTGGTGGCTGTTTTGAGGGACCTATAGCCAGTTTAACCAAACAAATACTAGGAAAACGCTGCAGCTTCAACGGGAAGAGAATTAAGAAGGTATACCTTCCCTTCCAGTTAACCTAATTTAAGAAGTTACAGTTATGAGAGAACCTCTAGTTAGATCCAGTCTGATAATGATTGCCTCTTGCCCACGATTCTGTACTTTAGAGTATATTCCAAAAACATTGGTGTACTAACACAACAGACTGGTTGCTTGTACCTTCAAGCGCCACTGTGAGATCTGTAGCTGATGAGGTACCAAGTTACAAGTTTACTCTATATACTTTCTCTCAGTAAATTGAATTATTTAATTTTGTACCTCAATAAACATGTGATTAGCATGCAGCTTGTTTAATGATAATAGGTGCTGATCAAGTGCAGGAATAATAATAATGTGTGTGGAGGGTGTGCGAGGTGTGGGTGTGAGCGGGGCGGCGCCCAGCCTGGAGCAGCGAGCACAGAAGGAGGCAGCTGACCGTCGTAGGTCAGCCATGGAGAACCAAGCGGCGCTTCTCCAGCAGAAGCTCTCCAAACTTAAGTGGGACTTCAAAAAACTAACTCTAAGGTAATATATAGGTACTGTTTGGTATTACAAGTACTGGATTACATGTAGACTTAGTTCTTTGGACTTTGCATAGATGTTTAATTAACATCTGAGTACCTTGATTGACAGAGATGTTTCGCCAATCTGTGGTTTTTTGAATCCAGTACGAAGAGTAAACATTGGAGATGGTACAAGTAGAGTGGTAATTTGAGGTGGTCAGTCCCTCAACCTTGATAGCAGGTGTCACTACCTCAGTCAAGATACCCAGATGTTACACGTGTATCTTATTCATCAGCTTGTCGGTACTAAATATCATTAATGTCAATAATAACTATATAGGCTTAGCTGTGTAGGGTAAGCTATATTAAATTTGACTTTGGGAAGTTTGTAGAGTGAGACGTGTAGACATGTGCTCGCTAACCTTCGTAAAAATCATGTGGGAATTTGATTAAAAATCAAATTTTAATGTTAAAATGAGTAACTGTAAATAGGTTTCCCTGGTTACTACAATTCTATATTCATATTAAACGCTAAACCATTGGTTGTTATTCAGCGCAAAGAAAGGTGAAGGCTTTATCCCCCGTCACTTAATCGCAAACCAGAAGAAATTTTCTCGAAGCCAGGATTAAATGAACTAAACCCTTTAATCATCAATTAATTAATTACTTTAATTCATTAACCACTCATTAATCAGTAACTCATCTTTAGTTCTTGAGGCATAACATGTGGTAGCTGGCCAAGTTGTTAGATATTGTTCATAACTTAGGTATTACTAAGATAACTTACTAACGCAAAACTTTGTTTTCACCTCTCACACTTTTTTCCTAACTGCTTACATCCAACAACATTTCTGAACGTGTCAGTGTTTGTAGTGGTTTACACTGCATCTTATGTTTGCATATTTTCCAAGAATCGTGGGTTAATAAGCACCTAACTCTTTCCACCAATATCTAAGCAAAAATAACTCCCTTTTATTTGATAAACTTAGAATGACAACTACTTAATATTAGGTAGGAATAACTAAATAAACACTGAATGCATCCTTTACAATTATACTATTAACAGAACAAAGTTACATACACAGGTCACTGAGCCAAGGTGGCAGCGCTTAGCCTTCACCCTGAGACCTCTATATTGCTTCTGATTTTTGCTCAGGACTGTCTCCCAGGCAGTTTCTTCCACCCATAACTGTTACTAGCTTCAACTTCCGTGAAGTGTTTCCCTCGTGTAACTGTTAATAGCTTGACTCTACATCAATCCCTCATTTAATTCTGCCTCTCCCAGGCAAGTTATCCCATTTGTAACTCCTTGCTATCTCGACCCCTCACCAGCACCTCACTGGATTCTAACTCATGCTTCTTATCACAGCTGGGAGTAGCGGAAGACACTCACTTTCCATCTCTTTCTTCTTTTAATCTAAATAGAAGTAAAAATTACTTTCCAGTGTTACATATAAACAATATTGGTATGTTCTCACTGGTGTTTTCTCTTCTCCCTCAGCTAAACTTAACACTAGACATAAGACTGCAGCTTAAGCTTGGGAATGCTGACTTTCTATCTCAAAAGTCTTAAACGTAAGGACTTAGCGTTTTTGTCGGCTATGTACGTAAGCTACACTGCAAAACATTTATCATTATTTATATTAAAAAACTTGTCAATAAATTGTCAGTTGACCGTCTGCAAAGACACTGCAAAGGTTTTAAACTCTTAGTAACACATCAATTCTTGTAGGGTATTTGTGATACCGACGTGGTACATCTAAGGACGGGTCTAAGGTATTAGAGGTTTAAGCCCAAGCAGTGTAGAGGTTTGGGGAATTCTTAACATTCTAAACCAGTCAGGCAGAGTAAACGCTAGAGTATAACCCAGTCAAACAGAGAAATGGCTAATGTATGTTTTAATTGTCTGGAGATAATAAGCCATTACCAAGCCAGACATATAAACAATTAGACATTGACTCAGTAGGGCGGGAAGATGATTAGAACCTTAGTCAGTCTCTCAGGGCGAAGACAAAGTCACACCTCAGACAAGGCAACGGCTACACTGTTACCCCAGTCTGTCATAGTGAAGATTACTGTTGATCCTAACTCAGTCAGGCAGGAACACGACTAAATCTTTCTGTCTGGGTGACGGCTGTAGCCTAAGATAGTCAGGCAGTGTCTTAGGGCAGTTATGTACTTTATCAGAGCGTTATTATGAGTTATTCGTGTTTATAGAGCCGATGAAATTGACGGAGGCCGAACATTGTTGGAGGAACTGCCGCTGCACCCCACCATTACCTCGGCTCTTCACCAGCACACCACCAGTAACATGAACCAGGTAAAGACTCCTTGTCCATCACCACTCTCCTCTGTTATAAGGACCCTCCATTATCATTATCACCACTCTACTCTGTTATGAAGGCCCTCCATCACCACCACCTTGCAGGTAAGCCTTGATACTTTTAAAGGTCTCCTTATCTAAGGAATCAGAGCGGCTTTCTCTTTCCTAGGATCTAAGCTAAATACCACTTAACCTCCATTTATTTTAACTTAAATAGTGGGGATATGTTTTCATTTGGTGAAATTCCATCCAGCTGATATGATACGGTGAATATTGTTGTCACTATACCGAAAGGAAATTGGATCAACTGATTGATAGTGGAAGTACTGTTAGTTGTTGTATCTGATCTAGAACTGGCAACCGAAAGTGTATAGTAAACTTCTCACATTATTAGCCAAATTATGGTTGCACCGTCGACCTTTTCTTCTGTCTAAGTAAGCGGTTTTGCTCAGCCATTTCTGACTGGCTACACACCTGGCAGAATAGAAGGTAATTCCCTGGGAAATCACCACTTTTGTTGTGTTAGGGATTTAATTCAAGAAGAAATTTCTTATATTTTTGTTTAATTCTCAAGAAAGATTTCACATTTCTCTTCAAATATCAAATGAGGTTATTACGCTGTTAATTGAGCGACTGTGACCACCCCTCTGGAGCCTTCATAGATATGAACTATGTTGAAATCTATTACAACCCAGGATTCCAAATGGCCTGTTATCCCGGGTGTAATGGGAGCAAAATAAACACAGTAGAAAAAGTTTAGACTTATATTATCCTTCACCAATTTAGAACAGCAATATGTACACTATGTACAGTGATAAGTATAGTGCACTCCACGGTAAGCAAAGCAGAAATAGAAGCCACAAGATAGCAGACCGCGCTTCAACCAGCTCTAGAATGGGAATGACCTACTTTGTTACAGAGGAAGCAGACGACAGGCTTGCCCTTTACTCCCTGCTGACGTTGCAAATGGTGTCGTTCTGGCTGGTGTCTCTCTGGATACTGTTGTCGAGATGCACCATGAGTAGTTTGCCTCTCCACAGGTGGACCATATGTTGAAAAGCGTGGCTCACCAGGTGACTTAGTTGGCTGACGTAGACGTTCTCCCTCCGGCTGGCACTTCATTCTCCAAGGTTGACGATCTCTGCTCATGCCAGGCTGTTGAAAAGAGAGACGGGACCGCTCGGACAAGGAGCGGTTAGTTTCGAAGGTATCAGCCAACCTGGCTGCCTCCAATGCAGTGGTTAAGTCACGATCCTGCAGAAAGACTCGAACCTGGTTCCCATGCCGGGAATCGAACCCGGGCCTCCTGGGTGAAAGCCAGGTCTGCTATCTTGTGGCTTCTATTTCTGCCTTGCTTACCGTGGAGTGCACTATACTTATCACTGTACATAGTGTACATATTGCTGTTCTAAATTGGTGAAGGATAACATAAGTATAAACTTTTTCTGCTGTGTTTATTTTGCTCCCATTACACCCGGGATAACAGGCCATTTGGAATCCTGGGTTGTAATAAAATCTAAGAGCGAATTTCGGGCAGTTTAAGTGTTTGTTTTTTCCTCCCTTGAAAGAACCTGGCCATTGCTTGCCCTTGACCTTAGTCTCAGCATCTCTCATAGTACAATGGCGATTCAATACTTATTCTTGAAACAAGATGTTTCCTAATTAGTTGGCAAGTCTTCTCATAAACATCGTCGATAATACTCTTGTTACCCCTTAATGAACTTCCACTACTTGATGCCTTGGAATCCAAAAAAATGGGAGGATTCACCAGGAAATCCTGATCTCAGTCTGCACGTAAATTTGAGTGCATACATTTCTTAATGAAATATAAATTGTGTAAACAACACTTAATAATTCGACAGAATATTACACATACAAACTGTAACACAAATATCACATTTCACCTTTGATGAAAAAAACCTGTGTAGAATGTGCAGAAGATATTTATTCCTAATTAGTAGTTTAAAACTTTTATGTCTGCCGCAGTCAGTAGATGGATATTGTAATAAGTCTTACTAATAATTCTACAGTCTTAATTACTGATGCTTTGACCGCTGAGCAAAATATTGAAGATCACTTTCAGAAAGTCTTAATTGTAATAAAAATAATGAGTGACCCCTGCAGTAAGCGCTGTCTTGGCTGCTGTTATTGTAATGAGCGACTTTCCACTTATTCTCAGTATGACAAACGGTATTGTCATCATCTTATGACGATGGGAAGTATTGCTGATACATTTAATCGTTATTATTTATTTCATCTTTGCCTTCGAAAACTTGTACAGTTTGCCTTCTCTTTATGTTCACTTTGCTACTTTTCCTAGCTATATAGAAGAATCTCAGTAGTCAGTGTCTGCTCTTCTTGCTTCCATGCAACAAGTCTCGCAGCTCTGCTAGCAATTATCCGTCTCTTTTCTTAAAAATTTTGAGCAACACTTCACATGCTACTGTTGCGTATACCAAAGGGGCCACCTTCATCATTTTTTTTGCCTTTCCCTTTGCACGATTTCGTTGAATTTTTTACCAGAGACTTCAGGCATTTTGAACATGATGTGGTAAAAGTTGCATCAAGATCGTCCAATAAATAAAGTTATAAAAAATAAAAATTGAAAAATTTGGCATGGCAACATTTATAGCAACAGTAGTCAATATTGACAATCTCGATATCATTGTTGATAATCACAAATGATAAAGTAATGCCAAATTGACTTTTTGATGTTGAGAAATAATTTAATAACATGTTTTATGGTACCCAAAAAATATTATTATGTCGACTTTATTTTAATTTTTTTTTTTTTGCATTTTACACCCATGGTATGCAAAATGGAAGGGATTATTACCCAAGACTGCTACATCAAAAAGTCAAACAGGGTCCCTTGAATAACTTTTGTAAAATTCAGAATGATCAGTTCATAAATAATGATGCATCATCAGAAGGAATACAAATAAATGCACTTTCGATAAAAATCAACAAATACATTGAACATTACTACCGCCCACAGGATGGGTATGGGGTGCATAATAAACATATTAAACTAACTTAAACAACATTACTATATAGTGGGTAAAAATACTCATAGTGCTTTTATACGTTTATTGAGAGTAGAACTGGTTGTATAGACATTATTCCTGAAGTTCCATGAAGATCGCTTTATCCTGAAGTTCTCTGGTGGCCGGCCAATCATGACAATCCATCCCAGTCAAATTGAAAAGAAAGAAATAAATTCTCAAAATCCTATTCTCGGTGATTATGTACAGATACATGTAGTTGCACCCATATATGATATTTATATACATAATATAAAAATATACCAAAAAAACACTAACAATTACGTACCTTTGACTAGATGTAGGTGGACACATGATTATCCGCCAGGATCGTAGGACGTGTCCAGCTCCCTTTTCCTCTTCTTGCTTTTTCGGATCCGAGCTGTCTTCATGTTCTTCTCCATTAATTCAAGGTGTGTTTGAGTCACTGTTGAACGTCTGTAGCCCAGTGGTATGTCTAGACAGCTCCTCACATATCCACTGTTGTAGTCTGCAACAGCATGGCTGACTGCAAAATCAGCATGCCTCTTGGTTTGATATCGGGCTTTATTGCAGTAAGACCATATGCGCTGACGCAGACTTTCATTAGGGTTTTGCGTTCTGCCTTTTACACAACGCCGCATCATTTCATCTGTTGTTAGGTCTTTGTAAATATTATGCACCTCCTCCATGTATGCAGGTTCCAGCTGTAACTATACTTTCATGTTGTTGTGATGTGGTGGGGAAAGGTTTGCTGCTACTGCTTTCTGGTAGAAACACCAGGAATTATCACCTGTTGGGCAAAGGTGATGCTGTGCTTTTTCATCAGTTGAGGAACAATGGAAGAAGCTTGCCAGGATACAGTTCCTCATAACTTCAACTCCACAACCGATCTTCTCTCTCAGGTTCTTTCGAAAGTAGTGTCAACTTATCGATTACAAAGTCTGTCAACATGGCCTTTTTCTTCATGGCGAACTCCTTCCTCTTCCTCCCAGTTTTCAATTCTTTTTCAACATATTGTGACTTGACCAAATTTGTTAGTCTGTTCTTTAGACGTTTAGCATAGTGATTGATACATTCCTCTTTTTCAACTTGTACACCTGGATATGGACCCTCACCATCGTTGAGGTCAACAATGGTTTTATACGTACTGCTGTCACCGTCACTCACTATTGCTTTGTATCTCAATTTTTTTCCAAGGGATCGTTGCCAAATTATTACTGCTGCTTCACTTTCCATCTTTGCAGCTGTTCCTGAATAGTTTATGTAGCATTTATGTTCGTGTTCATTTGCAAATTCTTCATATTTTTCAAGGGATATTGTCTGTTTGCTGTAAGAACTTTCCATACAGGCAGACATCTGACAGTACTTGCACAAAACTTTATAATCAACCACTAATTTTGTCACGGTATCGATAGCGATACCAATGCCTATATTTGAGTGATGTCTCCTTTTGTGCCATGTTCCGTCATGTCACATCAATGTCAAGAATTCCACTGTCATCTGGTACAATATTCAGGTTGGCATATTCCTGAACAATAATGCCCCTAGATTCAGCAAGTATTTTCTGACATGACTCAATACATTTTTCTGTTATCATAGACGCATAATTATTGTATGTATCTAGAGTGATATGTGGAAAGTGTACTGTATCCTTCACCTGCTACCATTTCCCCATACACCATCCTACCAGTTACCTCATTCAATACTTTATACACACTAGGTTTTCCCCCAACTGATATCCACAATCAGGACACTCTAGAACAATAATTGTCTCTAGATGTTGTTCATAATATGTAGTGTTCATTGTTTTAACTCAACACTTCGAGCAAAATACTTGCGATAAGACAGTATCGTATAATTTATTACAATCCACCATCCTTATTTTTATGTCATTAAAATCAGGATTTACTTTACTAAATAATGACACTCTCTTTGTGGCACTTGACACCCCAGCAGATGCAGGTGTTGACACTGGAATATCACTTGCAACACTAGTGTCAATATCAGTGGTGGCCATGGAGCTGTTAGCCACATCTGGGGTGGCAGTGGAGGTGCTGGCCACAGGAGATGTGGTTATACGAGATGAAGTGGCATTGGAGGTGCTGGTGGCCACATCTTGGGTGGTGGTGGAGGTGCTGGCCACGGGAGATGTGATCATACGAGATGAAGTGGCATTGGAGGTGCTGGTGGCCACATCTTGGGTGGTGGTGGTGGAGGTGCTGGTGGCCACATCTTGGGTGGTGGTGGAGGTGCTGGCCTCAGATGTGATCAATGTAAATAAATTGGGACGTCTTTTGTTCTTCGATCCTTTTGGTCGGCCAAATGGACGTCGTGTGGCCACAGGTACGTCTTTTCGTTTCTGCTTTCCCGATCCTCTGGGTCGACCACGTGAACGTGGGGTGGCCGTGGAGGTAGTGGGGGTGGAGGTAGTGGGGGTGGAGGTAGTGGGGGTGGAGGTAGTGGGGGTGGAGGTAGTGGGGGTGGAGGTAGTGGGGGTGGAGGTAGTGGGGGTGGAGGTAGTGGGGGTGGAGGTAGTGGGGGTGGAGGTAGTGGGGGTGGAGGTAGTGGGGGTGGAGGTAGTGGGGGTGGAGGTAGTGGGGGTGGAGGTAGTGGGGGTGGAGGTAGTGGGGGTGGAGGTAGTGGGGGTGGAGGTAGTGGGCGTGGAGGTAGTGGGCGTGGAAGTAGTGACCGTAGAGGTGGCCATGGATGTGCTGGCCATATTTGCGGCAAACTGTTTCCTCTTTGAAGGCATCGTGCACAAAAAATGTATACAATGAAAGGCAAAAAGTGACGTCCCAAGGGTAGTCGTTAGACAAAGTGATACACCCAATCTCTCTTTAGACTTCTAGTCGGCACTGACCTGCGTTAGTGCGAGCAGCTCCTTCTCACAGCTACCCTGATGGTTGCCAGTTACTATTTAGAAGAATGTACTTCTTGCCACCTCATCGATGCTGTGTCCACTTTTTGTCATCTCATGCTCACAAAGTTACAAGGGAACCACAACTTTGACTCCCACACCTCATCATACTTTGCACTTCATTTATTGCTGGTAATTATAGACACAGAGAGGTCGGTGGCCTGGTGGCTAAAGCTCCCGTTTCACACACGGAGGGCCCGGGTTCGATTCCCGGCGGGTGGAAACATTTCGATACGTTTCCTTACACCTGTTGTCCTGTTCACCTAGCAGCAAATAAGTACCTGGGTGTTAGTCGACTGGTGTGGGTCGCATCCTGGGGGACAAGATTAAGGACCACAATGGAAATAAGTTAGACAGTCCTCGATGACGCACTGACTTTCTTGGGTTATCCTGGGTGGCTAACCCTCCGGGGTTAAAAATCCGAACGAAATCTTATCTTATATATTGTTGGATCTCTGGACATTCTGGTGCTGTGGACACTGACAGAGCGCACTCATCTTCACCTTCCGTATTACCCTGGTAGGATCTTCCATTGTGAAAATTTGTCTGGACTGCCTCCAAGTGAGTCGTCTACCCTGGCAAGCTCTGTTGACACCGAGCTCTGAGGTCGGTACCTCAGCCTCACAAGTGGTTTATAGGACAGATTTTCATAAATGATTGATGTTGCAAGAAACTCGCGTGCATGCACGTATAAAGGTGTTGGTGTTGCAGCATATATCCTGATCTTCAACCTCCCTAAGCTTAGCCCCTTAGGACTTCCCCTCAGAAACCACGTGCAACCGGGAGCCTTAATTCCTGCAATATTCCTTTGTTATTAGTGACCTGCCTGCACCTCAGAAATTCCTATATCCAAGGGGATATCCACATCTTATGATGTGGTGGATGTCACAGTCAAATTAGGTGGACATCGCAGAGACATTACAGCCTTGGTGGTAGAGACATTACCCAGGGCAATTACAGTGAGAGGTCTTGCTGCAGCAGCTAAGCGATTGAAAGACCTTGACGTGAAGCTGGCAGACCAGGGAATTACCACTGACACAGTCAGAAATGTAGGTATCCTGGTGGGAGCCAATCAGATAGATGACTTCCTGTCTACACGACGGACGTTTAGGGAAGGAATTGGTTTATACAGATCCGCAGTAGGATACATCATAGGTGGCAGGATTCCACCTGAATTCCTTGCCACACCAGATAAAGAAGAAGCTGTATAACTATGCAGACACGGACCCTAGCTTCTAGACTCACAAGAGACACTGGTACGTACTGGGCATGCACTGCCAGCTGCACAAAGGCCCACAGTTCAACTCACTCACAGCTTTTCCCAGAGACTGGCCAGAATCCTACGAAAGAGTGGAGGTCTTGTCTTACTGTATGGGCCTGACGGAGGAGGTCATCTACGGTACATCGAGGTGCCTCTACCAGATTTCCCCAGGTCTCATATGTGAAGACACATGGGGGCGCCATCTGCTGATCGCGGCACGTCTTGTCCAGGTGATGTCTGGTCAAAGAAGAGAGAGCTGGAGTCTTCCAGACCCGTGTCTCGTGGTGCAAACTAGGGCTGCCAGTTCTCCCTAGCTAACTTAACCTAGTGCTTGCCTACATTATCGGCTTATTACTACCTATGTTAAGGTCTTAGGTCTACATTATTATTATCTACAGTTGCCTTAATAATCCTAATATTAGTATACTAACAGTAAAACTACCTACTTCTTCCCTGAGCCACCAGCTTCTTTGTTATCAAGGATGCTTGTGCTCCTGCGTCAAAGAATAATCGGGTTGTTTCGGACCTGTGCCCATTCACAACCTTTGCCATGACTGTAGGTAGGGCAGCACCTCCGTGATTCTCACTTGGATTAGAGACTTCACTCCCACTAATCACGCTGGCTACCATTTCAGGCTCAGACTCACTTTCTATCTCTACCTGAGAGATATCCCTACTAGCCTGGGGTTCCCTTAAATTATTGGGACATAGTGCAGTATGGTGCTTACCTTTGCAACAGACTCGACACTCACTGAGCTTGGTGCCACAGTCTCTCGCAAAGTGTTCCCCACAACACTTGAAGCAGTCTCAACTCCCTTAGTCCCTGTTGCCTACTGCTCAGTGTTATATACTCCGATTATTATTATAATCAAGTGGGAAGCGCTAAACCCGGAGGATTATACAGCGCCTGGGGGGGATGTGGAAGGCATTCAGGCTTAATTCGGGGAACTGGAGCACAGATCCAATTCCCTAAATCAAGAGCCCCTCACCAACATCAAGGAACCTTCCTTGAGGGGTATATACTCCGAGCAACTCGTGCTAGCGTGTTCGCCTTCGCAGAACACAACACGCATATTCTGGCATGAGTGCCTCTGAGGTTCTGCTTAGAGGTTCTTACCTTAGACACTTCTCTACCATAGTCGTATGAGCTTTGGACTGATCTCTCGAGATCTTTGAGTAACTGTCTGGATTTTTATGTGGTGATGGTGGTGACTCTTCTCTCACACCTATACTCAAATGAGAAACGAGATCTCCCAACCCCTCAACAATTTGTTTTATCGTGAACCTATTCGTCCGATATTTTAAGTGTAACTCATGCACTGTAGTGCTAGCCAGTTTCCTCTGAATCACCTGACTGATGAACCATTCTGACTTACCCCAATCATGTAAATCTATAAGACTATTTGTCAAACTCATAATTTCAATTTGGAACTTCTCTAGGCTCTGACGGTCATGGCGACAAGCCTCTAGATCCAACAACTGATAAAGTATAGTCACTTTTATCTCCTCAGTATTGCCAAACGTGTCCTTTATTTGGTCTTTGGCATGTTGGTAATTAGTGTCAGTGGTTTGGTAATGCCGGACCAAGCCCAAGGCTTTACCCTTGAGCTGTGAACGTAAATATTGTAATTTGACGGCATCTGACAAATCGTCTCTGTCATCTATCTGGGCTTTAAACTGATCCCAGAAAGCAATGTACTCTGTTAAGGTTCCGTCGAACGTTAGTAAACTCAACTGGGGCAATCTGGGCAACACATTAACAGGTGTGCTGTTGTTCGTGTTCCTTGAAACATTTGCTGCCCCTGCTGTACCGGCCTTCAAAGTCTTTATTAACTGCCTGCAGTCTCATCTCTGCTTTACACTCTGCCCTTCGTTCGTCATAGTCCTTCCATGCTACTTCGATTGTATATTCAGACTCACCTGTAGTATAGGCCTCTGTCTCATAAAGGATAAATGATCTCTCAAAGGCCTCCAGCCTTTGCTCCGAAGGTTTCAGGCAACTCTCAAGTTCCTCACAGTCTACATCCTGATCTTGCGTGGTCATACGACACTCCTCACATGCTTTGCTCAGGCGTCCCTTATAGGCTCCCATAGACCGCTTTAATTGACTTAGAGCTGGGACAGCTGGTACTACATCTTCACCTACCATAGTTGCGGTTTAGTTAAGATCATGGTACTAATTTGTACTTCAATTAGCCCACCCCACAGCACAAACGGTATTAGGCAAGAATGAACGAGTCTCAAGGCTTCTCAACAAGCTTAACAACTCCCTTTATTTTATTGACTCTACTCTGAATAAAAAATGTACACTTTTAGCTCTCAAATCCCAATCGAAATGTGTAACGATGTGAGAGCTTAACCTAGCAATTTCCTGTACAATGCCAGCAAATAATTACAGGACTTAACCTAGTCTCAGGTACAATTCACAAATCCCACATTAAAATGAGTCAAAGACAGTGAAAATCACACAATAAAAATGCAGTATACAAATTAAAATCACTTGGTTAGCCCAAATAAGTTCAACAATTCAACTTGTGAAACAGTAAATGAATAATGTATGTAAACAGCTTGGCCTAACTGCCCAGCTTACTCAGTCTAGCATGGATGGTTGGATAAGGTACATCCTAACCTAACTAGTGTGCTATAGCTTAATTAAACCTGGCTTTAAAACTTCCTGTAAATAATAACTAGGTTAAATCTGTCCTAACTACTATAACTGTTGTAAATATTGCACAAGCCTAGCCTAACTGTGGCTACCTTGCTTATCCACTGTAAGTAATTAACACACAAGTCTTCTACTCTGGATTACTTGTAATCACTGTAAATAATTAAATTCACAAGCTTCTCTAGCCTACCTGGCCTGCCTGTAAATTACTGCAAATAACAACTGTGTATAGTCAGCTTGGCCTAGCCTCTGTGTAACTCTGGGCCTAGGTGTACTAACTTAACCTAACTCTGTTAAACTGGTTCCTAACTGTGGCCTAGCTATGTTAATTTTAACCTAGCTATTCCACATCATGGTTCAAAGGACCACGTGTGAAAATTTGTCTGGACTGCCTCCAAGTGAGTCGCCTACCCTGGCAAGCTCTGTTGACATCGAGCTCTGAGGTCGGTACCTCAGCCTCACAAGTGGCTTATAGGACAGATTTTCATAAATGATTGATGTTGCAAGAAACTCACCTCCATGCACGTATAAAGGACTAACTTGGTGTTGCAGCATATATCCTGATCTTCAACCTCCCTAAGCTTAGCCCCTTTGGACTTCCCCTCAGAAACCACGTGCAACCGGGAGCCTTAATTCCTGCAATATTCAATCGTTATTAGTGACCTGCCTGCACCTCAGAAATTCCTATATCCAAGGGGGTGGGTATCCCCTAGTATAACTATGCAGACACGGACCCTAGCTTCTAGACTCACAAGAGACACTGGTACGTACTGAGCATGCACTGCCAGCTGCACAAAGGCCCACAGTTCAACTCACTCACAGCTTTCCCCAGAGACTGGCCAGAATCCTACGAAAGAGTGAAGGTCTTGTCCTACTGTATGGGCCTGATGGAGGAGGTCATCTACAGTACATCAAGGTGCCTCTACCAGATTTCCCCAGGTCTCATATGTGAAGACACATGGGGGTGCCATCTGCTGATCATGGCATGTCTTGTCCAGGTGATGTCTGGTCAAAGAAGAGCGAGCTGGAGTCTTCCAGACCAGCGTCTCGTGGTGCAAACTAGGGCAGCCAGTTCTCCCTAGTTAACTTAACCTAGTGCTTGCCTACATTATCGGCCTATTACTACCTATGTTAAGGTCTTAGGTCTACATTATTATTATCTACAGTTGCCTTAATAATCCTAATATTAGTGTACTAACAGTAAAACTACCTACTTCTTCCCTGAAGGGTAAATCTATAAATTAAGTAGTACTCTCATCCACATTCGACAATCCGGGAGAGAATGTTTGTGTTTGGGGTTGGGTGTAAGGGCCACCCAGCTCAGCCGTTCGATAACGGCCATGCTGGGACCCCTTCGTACGCCGTATCTATCCTGTGGAACTTTAGGGACCAAATAAATTTCCACATCCATGATGCTTATGACGGATTCTTCATAAAAAGAATTGGATCTGCCATTGCCTTCCTTGGACTGAACCTGAATGCCTCCCACTCCCCCCAGGTGCTCTATGACCCCTATGGGTTTAGCACTCCCTACAAATGTAATTATAAATTCGGACCTATTTCTAGACTTTTCGCTCTGAATCACAGGGATCCCTTTACCAATTTTTTTCATAACTCTTCCAGAATTTTAGAGACAGCTGGTAAAGTCATTGGTATGACTTAATAAGCAAAAACAAAATTCAGTTAAAACCACAAATGCATATCTGTCCATCTTGCCTCCATTACTGTCAGATATTGGGAATGTAACTCTCACAATTATGCATTGAACACATGACACACAGATGCTTAATACCTTCAGCATGATCTGACGGTCCTCACAGGACCGTCAGATCATGTTGAAGGTATTATGTAATGTTGACAGTATAACATAATTTGACTATTGTATATATATAAAAAAAAAAAAATAAGATTTCCTTTCGGACATCGTGACGATAAGTTCATCGTGAAAAAAAATATATTTTTCCTCCAGGAATAAATATTATTTTTGTTCACTCTTGAACTAATTCCTGATATTTATACTGTAATAGTTCATCTTTCTCTGATACTTTTAAGATAATTGCTGTCAAGCAACGTTGTGATTCACGGTCTTCGTATGTGAATGACGCTAAGTTGCTGTTCCTCAGTATTTCCATAAAGGTTTGTATATTGCAGGTGGTGGCTAGCAGCAGCAGGGAGCTGGAGCTCCTGGAGGTACTGCTCGAGAAACTTAAGACACTGTACTCGTGGAACCCCCTCGTCTCTGTCCCCTACGTACGGTTCCTCAGGTCAGTCTCACCCACCGTACACTGAAACCTCTCTTGTTTTCTACGTGGCTGTATGTGTAATGTGTCCGCTTTGTCACTCCAAATAATAAAGCGGACACCATCTTCCGATTTTTATCGTATCATGTTTCTTAATGAGTAACCTTTCGTTTCTTAATATGTCATATCTCTGTTAGGTTAGGCAAGGTTCGTCAGGAAACAGGACAAGTGTTTCCTGACATGGGTCTTAGTCAGATGACTCGCCGTTGGAGCTTTTGGTCATCTGACCGAGGCCTTCCGCTGGCTTACCGGCCCACCCATTTAAAAATTACGGTCATAGTTATAACCATTTTTACTGTCATACCTCGTCTCCCAAAAGGATGATCTTTGTTACGCCAACACTTGCTATAATGGCTGCGCAGCCAACCTGTTTTAAAGGAAAATGGCGACGCTGCTACATACCGACACAAAGTGGATGTAAGCAGATGGACATATAAATACATATCAGGGATAGACATCAGAGACAGATATCAAAAGTAGATAAAAATCATAGATAGATACTTAACATACATATGTATAAATATAAAAGCAGATATATAAAGAAAACACTATGTTCCTCTCCTCCCTCCAGCTCTGAAGAGGTACTGAGTGCTGTGGACACGTCGGAGGAGGTGTTCACCCTTCTGAGCCGCCTCGCTCAGGTGAGATGTAGGGCCATGACAGTGATGTGACAGTGACACAGTGGTGCGACAGTGACAGTGGTGTGACAGTGATGTGACAGTGACAGTGGTGTGACAGTGACACAGTGGTGCGACAGTGACAGTGGTGTGACAGTGACACCGTGGTGTGACAGTGACAGTGTTGTGACCGTGGTGTGACAGTGTTGTGACCGTGGTGTGACAGTGGTGTGACAGTGACAGTGATGTGACAGTGGTGACAGTGACACGGTGTGACAGTGACAGTGGTATGACAGTGACACCGTGGTGTGACAGTGACAGTGTCAGTGGTGCGACAGTGACAGTGGTGTGACAGTGATGTGACAGTGGTGTGACAGTGACACAGTGGTGCGACAGTGACAGTGGTGTGACAGTGACAGTGGTGTGACAGTGACACCGTGGCGTGATGGGAACGCAACCTACAGCAGTGATACAGTATTGTGCCCCCTGAAAGGGACACAATGTATATAATGTATATTTGATGTATATTATCTTTCATATAATTTTATATTGCTGATATTTTCATTAATAGCTAAACTGAAAATATCTCGTTTTATACTATTATTTGACTCAGCTGTGTTATGAGGTACGATGTAACTTTTTTTATATTTTATTTAAAACTTCATGTACAAATATATATATAGGTAGATATATCACTATGTGACACTGATGATGAGCAATAACATTCACTACACAATCTACTGAATAAGTACATACATAAGGACCTTAAAATAAACTTAACACAACCTACAGACTGCTTCTACGTACATTGTTTCACAAGTACACAAGGGTTCATAGATATAATGGTAACTACTCATTATTACTTACACTCCCCCCCCCCCCCTCCCCACCAATGAATACATTCCACATTCCCTTGTTCACTTAAAATTCAAAAAAGACTTGAACAAGGACATCAATAAAACAATATATAAACACAAAACAATTCAGGCAACATCTGACAGTCTACTATATACAAGTTTTTAAAACATATCACAATTCAAGAAGGAATAAAGGTATAATAACAAAGGCCACAAAATGGCTACAAATAAAACTCCTAAATTACAACCTCAACACAATAATGCACCAAGCTTAATGACAATCACCCGTAATACAACTCGCAACAAATTACACAAGACCTACAATATGCACAGGGCCGGATTAAGAAGTCTCTGGACCCTAGGCTATTCAGATTGGCGGGGCCCCTTTGAGTTACGGGTAAGCGAAGCGACCCCTTCCAGCTTGGGGGTGGGTGGGGTCAGTGTGAGCCTGTTTAAGGTCTAATTAAATACATTCTGGCTATTTAGATTAAATTTAATAGGGAAAGTACATCAAGACAACCAAAACCATTTACCAACAGCCATTATAACTATCTTGTTAAATCATTAATTTTAAAGAGAATAAACTCAAGACAGCATAGTATTACTAGATTAGGCTATTAAAGTAGTGACATCATGTACCTATTATATTCAGCATAACCACTACAGCACTATTATTCCCTTTATAAATCACTGACCATTATTGTTATCATTGAATCATGCATAAGACTATCAAATCATATAAACTACAGAAAATTGGAGAGGAATCTCCCATACTCACCCATTAGCGGGAAAACACAGCTGTTCTGATGTAAACAAAGGCGTGTTGAGTGTTGCCATCTATGGTTAGGTTTATTTATTTTTATTTTATTTTATTTCATTATTTATTTTTGTTTTGATTAATTTTTAAAAATCAATTTTACTCTCCAAACACTTGAACTTTTTAGGTAGGGACCCCTTTGAACTTGCACCATGTGCACAGTCTTGGATGAGCCCCTGAACCCCTTGGACCGCGGGGCCCCCAAATGCGCGGGGCCCTAGGCAAATGCCTAGTTTGCCTATGCGGTAAAACGGCCCTGAATATGCATTATTAAGAAACCTGTGCAGCAACACAGGTGACCCATCATCCCTTCCCCCACTCACACACACATTGAAAACTAACCCCATCACCAATCTGAATAATGATGACATTAATTATCCTCAATTTAGGAATATTGTGACACAATGTCACTTGAGGAAACATTATTTACAACCATGGATGGTACAGGACTACCATAATCACAATACCTTAAATAAGACTAACACAATGTGAATATTACATTTCAAAACACATGTATACAACTACCAATAAAGTTGGTATTACCGTTAATGACTTAAACTTATTACACATTAATTGCCCCCCCCACCCCGAAATAAGGAATTCACTGTCGGTAATGACACCTATTCCCAAAATTCATATATGAATAAACCTAAGTGGTAATTATACAAGTATTGGTGAAACAGTAACACCAAAGACACAGTACATTTAATAACAAATATTAACATAAGGGAAACATCTTATCACATTGATACAGTACATGTATATACAATAGCCCATTTTGCAGCTTCAAGGATACTAAAATGAACGTTGGGACACCCTCTTATTACAAAGGTTCTGTACGTGTGTATACAAGAGGCCACATAACAGCAGGCCCCTCACAACTAACACTACTTGCCATCATACAGCAGACCTCACCACACCTGCCACGACGTGTCCCGCCCCTACCTAAACCCCGCTCTCACCTGGCTAAGGTTTCCTCCCTCGCTGCCCCACTACTACTTTTGTATGGCCACCTGTTGTGACCGGGTGTGGAAGTGTGAATTGCTCATTACTCTATAATTTGTTCATGATTGTAGCCAAAGTATAAACGTAAGTAACCATTCTACAGAATTCATTACCTTTGTAACTTGTGAGCTCATTACCTTTGTACCTAGTTCAGCTATCAAAACTTTGGGGGCCCAGTCCCTGGACCCATTATGTACCTCTGTAATCTGTAAATACCTTTGTAACTTGTCATGATTGTGACCAGACTTACCTGGAGTTCATTACCTTTGTAAATTGTGAGTTCATTACCTTTGTAAATTGTGAGTTCATTACCTTTGTAAATTGTGAGTTCATTACCTCTGTAACTTGCTCAGCTATCAAAACTTTGGAGTCCAGTCCCTGGACCAATTATGTACCTCTGTAATCTTTTGACTACCGCCCACAGGATGGGTATGGGGTGCATAATAAACATATTAAACTAACACCTGGGCCCTGGGGACCACGTTTGCCATGCTCTCCACACACGACACCCGTGCCACCTGGCACCACCTGCTGTTCACCTCCACTAGCACACCGCCCCCCGTCTACCGATGCTTTCTTTCCTGTACGTTGAGCCGGCGTCAGGACATCGTCAGAGTCCGACATTGCTGCCGCCCTCTTCCTCGTCCCAGCGTCCTCCTCCATGTTTGTGACCGGGGTATCCACACGATGAACCTCCACCACCACCTTCGTCGATGCCTTCTGACCAGGGGCATCACATCCCCGCCAGTCTCACCAGCACCAACAACCGCCTCCTGCTGCTCGACCGCCACAGACACGAGCTCCGGACTGGCCGACGGCACAGCCGGGGAGACTACATCCGTAGACGGGAACATGGTATGCAAAACCGATGCTAATGTCGCATCCAAGTCCTCCACTTCTGTCGTCACCTGTTCCTCCCCAAAACCCTGCTGTACCACCGGTAATGAAGACAACTCGGGAGACATCATCTCCAATTTTGACTCCATTACTGTCTCCTCAGTCTCCTCACTCCAAAGGCGACCACGCCCACCATCTCCTTGACGTCTACGTATGGAAGCCTCCTGCCCATCATCATTTGTTACTCCACCGGCCGGCCTTCTGGCCTGCCCTCGCTGCCCACACTCTGCCGCCATATGATCATAGTTGCCGCAGAGGCGGCACGTCCGTCGTTGTCCAGCATACGACACCATGACCTGCGTGCAGAAATCATCAAGGTACACATACGACGGTATGGCCTGGCGTAGAGACATCTTAAGGGTAAACGTCCCTTCGGGTAGACCAACATACGCCCCAGCCACCCACTTGCCTTGTTTTGCCATGTGTACCACTATCTTCTGAAAGCACTGCTGAGATCCACTGAATCGGCCTCGAAGGACACATTGCGCAGTTTCACCCATGTATATTGTCGTGAGACATCCACCATACGCACACGCACTGCAGGGGACACATCTACGCAGATATCTTGAAATTGCTCAACCAGCTCCTCATACACCAGGAGGCCTGGTCACAGACCGGGCCATGGGGGCGTTGACCCCTGGAACTCTCTCCAGGTAAACTCCAGGTACACTGGCCCCTTGAGTAGTTTCACAAAAATTCGGTAGGCGCCATTTAAAGCCACACCATGCAAATCCTTGTTCTCAATACCATAAGTGTCACGGATAATCTTGGGTAGCAATACCTGTACAGTCTCAGGCATAATCGCCCCCGAATAAGCTCTATATCTATGGTATTCACCCGCCTCCTCATGCTAAATGCCATGACGCCACTGGATAGCTTGCTAGACTGTCAGTTGAGAGGTGCGAGTCACGTCCACACTCCCTGACAGCTAGGTCGCGAATGGATGTAACATTTACACTTCACTGTGCTCACTGTTCGAGAGTTGTGGTTGGCTGTCCGCATTGGTAAACTGCTTAGCTAACTATCAGCTCGCTTGTTTACCTGACGGCGCCTCTGCAGTACCAGGGGCGAGTCGCATGATATCACCTGATGTGAGGCCTGTAGTAGAGAAATCGCTATCTCGATAGCTGATCATCACTGGACAAGCGCTTCTCTATAGCTGCCTGTTTGTTTGTTATATAGACTCTGTTTTGGTAGAGTGTGATTACGTTGGTGAGTCGAAACATACATCTTGTAACTATGTAACTGTTCAGGTCCCAGGCTAAAGCTTCTGACCTATTTTGTGTGGCATCTTTGCACCATCGTAGTCGGGGATTTGGTTATGCTGAACTTAGATTCAGTATTAAGGGCGTTTTATGATTTTCATGGAGGATCTGCTGATGGTCCTCAGTTAGGGTCATTATTTTGCTGGCAGACAGCATGGGCTGTCTGTGCAGACAGTACAGGCTGTCTACATACGCTCGGCCACCTACCGCGCGTCGTCCCGACGCGACAATACTGGTAGTAAAAGAAACTCGGTCTCTCTCTCTCGTAGGAACAGGGCACAGAACACAAAATAAAAACATATATATACATATGGACATGGAAAAAAACTTCCTACAGGGAGGGAAGAAAAAACATGTGGGGTGTGCTAAACATCGTGGTCATAGGCAGTGAGCGTCGATGGGCATCACTGCACGCCTTCCTGCATCTGGACAGATACTGCAACACGGGAGACATCGCTGCGGCTGAGCTGTGACGTAACAGGGTACGGTCTCCTCTGGAACGGTGAAGCAGACATCGTAGGAGTCGCTGCAGGTTTTCACTCAACCTGGGGCACGACATGCTGGTGCCCTCGAGTGAGGCGTCGACAAAACTCGGCAACTGGGCAGGACTTCTGGCAAGCGACTCAGGACACTTCTCGACTGGTACTGTCGCTGGGCTGTCACTGCCGGCGAGCGTGAAGCGAGTTGTGGAGCGAGTCATGGCAGAGACGACTGGGCGAAACATCTTGGAGTCGTAACATCATACACCAGACTGCAGTGAGAGAGCTAGCAGTCAAAGTGACATCATCTTTGTGCAGGCTGCTCACTGAAGCTTGTGACACGAGGCTGACACCGCCTGCCAACAGGCCTGGCTGCGGCTTGACGAGTATCATCTCTCGACAGTTGGAGTTATAGCAGAGGTTAGTCTAAGCGTCCCAAGACTTGTTTCTCTACATATAACTGCACTCTGACGGTCTGGAGGTGAAGTGAAACAAATCTCGATGGGAATCGTAGCAGGTACGATTCTACAGAACATCACGAGCGACTAGCATAAAAGCTTTCTGTACAAGGGGGCTCATACGCTCAGGGCTGAGTAATCAGCTGTCAAACACTGGTCACGCGGGTGACTTAGCACAGTGGTGCAACTCAAGGGTCTGACCACAGACCTCACTGGACACACGGAAAACTTACAAACACACCGCTGTACATACGGTACAACATGGCTTAACTAGCAAATGATGCTTTTCTGCGCATAAAACTGACTAAGACATACTAAAATGTGAGAACACTGACTGAGAGGAATTAATTAACACACGACATATATCTTCTCTCAATGTTCTCGACAATACTGAAATAATTACTAGAACACTCGATGTGACATCATGTGATGTCAGGCGTGATGTCGCAAGGTGACGTCAGCAGCAGTGACGTCAACAGACATCTCGAGGTGACGTCAGGCAGACATCGTGAGGTGACGTCAGCAGACATCATGAGGTGACGTCAGGCAGACATCGTGAGGTGATGTCAGCAGACATCGTGAGGTGATGTCAGGCAGACATCGCGAGGTGACGTCAGCAGACATCGTGACGTCATGAAGTCGGGCAGCATCGTGGGTGGCGTCGATGTGATGTGGGCAGCAGACCACAGCATGAGACCTGGGACATCTGGTAACTCACGTGGCTTTGTAGGTCTACGTGACATCGCCCACACCCACGTGACGTCGTGATCCACGTAGCTTCGAGTGGCCTCGGGCACTCGGATACACAGCACTGGCAATGAATTCACACGAAAAACAGCAGAGAACACAGCAGAGGGAGTGAGCAGTGGTGAGTGGTGTATGGTAGTGTGGTGAGCGCGAGTAGGGCGAGCATGGGCAAGGTGAGGAACAGCCACTTCCTCTCCTCTCCTCCCCCACCCACAAATACGTAGAGAACTCACACTGGACGCAGAAATCACCACAAAACTCACCTCTGGCTTGCTGAAACGGCTGTGCTGAGCTGAACAACAACAACAGCAACATACAAGTGACGATGAACACGTGACTTGAGAAACAGCGTGGGACACTGTAGCGTGGGACGCTGTAGCGTGGGGTCACTGTGATGCCACTCACAATTCTCGGGGAATTTCGACAAATTTCGGCTGGATCCTGCTAGTACCTGTGTCTGGATGCTCAAAAGTGCAGACACGACATCAGGATAACTCGTTGAGAGACGGATGCTTCTTGTGTAGGGTGATGAAGTGAAGATGACTTCATACCTCTTCCTCCCTCTCTCCAGGCAAACACAACTGCTGCGAGCACCTCTGCCACCATTTATAACGATGTTTATTTGGTAGGCTGTAGCAAGCGGGGTGAATGATATACTTCTTCGGAGGCTTCTTACTTTATTGTTAAGTAGTGGTGGGTTACACAGGCTTGTGTGTGTGTGCCCATGGCCCGGGAGGGCCATGCCCACGAGAGAGAGCTGGGAGGCCTTGTGTCTTGATGCCAGGCCGCTGTGTGAGTGAGGGAGAGGCCTGGGCCGGCAGGCTGGCGTGCCTACCTAGAGGCCTGGCTACAGAGGGCAGCACCTGAGTGGCGCAAAATATGAACTAAGCTGGCAGACAGCATGGGCTGTCTGTGCAGACAGTACAGGCTGTCTACAGATTTCCCTCAGCCTTTCTTCGTAGGACAATCCCCGTAGCTCTAGGACTAGTCTTGTTGCAAACCTTTGCACTTTCTCTAATTTCTTGACGTGCTTGACTAGGTGTGGATTCCAAACTGGTGCTGCATATTCCAGTATGGGCCTGACGTAAATGGTATACAGAGTCTTGAACGAATCCTTACTGAGGTATCGGAACACTATCCGTAGGTTTGCCAGGCGCCCGTATGCTGCAGCAGTTATCTGATTGATGTGTGCCTCGGGAGATATGCTCGGTGTTATACTCACCCCCAGATCTTTTTCCTTGAGTGAGGTATGCAGACTTTGGCCATCTAAACTATACTGTGTCTGCGTCTTCTTTGCCCTTCCCTAATCTTCATGACTTTGCATTTGGCAGGGTTAAACTCAATGAGCCAGTTGCTGGACCAGGCTTGTAGCCTGTCCAGGTCTCTTTGTAGTCCTGCCTGATCCTCATCCGATTTGATTCTTCTCATTAGCTTCACATCGTCCGCAAACAAAGACACTTCTGAGTCTATCCCTTCCGTTATGTCATTCACATATACCAAGAACAGCACAGGTCCTAGGACTGACCCCTGTGGAACCCCGCTTGTCACAGGCGCCCACTCTGACACCTCGTCACGTACCATGACTCGTTGTTGCCTCCCTGTCAGGTATTCTCTGATCCATTGCAGTGCCTTTCCTGTTATGTGAGCCTGATCCTCTAGCTTTTGCAGTAACCTCTTGTGAGGAACTGTGTCGAAGGCCTTCTTGCAGTCCAAAAAAATGCAGTCGATCCACCCCTCTCTCTCTTGTCTTACTTCTATCACCTTGTCATAAAACTCTAGTAGGTTTGTGATACAGGATTTTCCCTCCCTGAAACCATGCCGGTTGTCAATTATACACTTGTTTCTTTCCAGGTGCTCCACCACTCTCCTCCTGATGATCTTCTCCATGACCTTGCATACTATACACGTTAGTGATACAGGTCTGTAGTTTAGTGCCTCATGTCTGTCTCCCTTTTTAAAAATTGGGACTACCTTTGCCATCTTCCATACCTCAATGAGTTGCCCAGTTTCAAATGATGTGTTGAAGATCTTTGTTAACGGTACACACAATATCTCTGCTCCCTCTTTAAGGACCCATGGAGAGATGTTGTCTGGTCCTACCGCCTTTGAGGTGTCAAGTTCGCATAGCAGCTTCTTCACCTCCTCCTTGGTTATATGTACCTCATCCAG